>NW_025746371.1:0-42500 GCF_021184085.1 Oncorhynchus gorbuscha
GTAATGATATCAGGAAGACCTACAGGACAGTAATGATATCAGGAAGACTACAGAACAGGACAGTAATGATATCAGGAAGACAGGACAGTAATGATATCAGGAAGACCTACAGAACAGGACAGTAATGATATCAGGAAGACCTACAGGACAGGACAGTAATGATATCAGGAAGACCTACAGGACAGGACAGTAATGATATCAGGAAGACCTACAGAACAGGACAGTAATGATATCAGGAAGACCTACAGGACAGGACAGTAATGATATCAACTGACCTACAGGACAGGACATATAAGATACAGGACAGGACAGTAATGATAGGAAGACCTACAGAACAGGACAGTAATGATATCAGGAAGACCTACAGGACAGGACAGTAATGATATCAGAATATAATTCTACACAGACAGTAATGATCAGGAAGACCTACAGGACAGTAATGATACCATGACAGACCTACAGACAGGACAGTAATGATATCAGGAAACCAAAGCCCTGTATCATGGTCATTGATAGGTCCTCTCCCCCATTCACACTGAGCTACAGAAGGACCACAGGAAGACCTACAGGACAGACAGTAATGATTCAGGAAGACCTACAGAGCAGGACAGTAATGATACCAGAAGACCAGGACAGGACTTCCTCAGGAAGAACCCCACCCAGGAAGTACAGGGTAATGATTGAGGAAGGAAGGACAGTAATGAGATGGTGGTTCTGATTCAGATATGTCCTCTTATTCTCCATTCACCCATTGAGAGAAAAGAGGGTCATAGTTCTTTTGGAGTAAAAGAAATGAAGGTTAGATGGTGGACATGACAGGTCTTCCTCCCCCACCCATGGAGAAAAGAGGGATTTGGAAAGGAAGGCTGGAGAAAAGAGGGATGGTGGACCTGACAGGTCTTCCTCCCCCACCCATAGAGAAAAGAGGGATTTGGAAAGAAGGTTAGATGGTGGACCTGACAGGTCTTCCTCCCCCACCCATGGAGAAAAGAGGGATTTGGAAAGGAAGGTTAGATGGTGGACCTGACAGGTCTTCCTCCCCACCCATGGAGAAAAGAGGGATTTGGAAAGGAAAGCTGGATGGTGGACCTGACAGGTCTTCCACCCCCACCCATGGAGAAAAGAGGGATTTGGAAAGGAAGGCTAGATGGTGGACCTGACAGGTCTTCCTCCCCCACCCATGGAGAAAAGAGGGATTTGGAAAGGAAGGCTGGATGGTGGACCTGACAGGTCTTCCTCCCCACCCATAGAGAAAAGAGGGATTTGGAAAGGAAGGCTGGATGGTGGACCTGACAGGTCTTCCTCCCCCACCCATGGAGAAAGAGGGATTTGGAAAGGAAGGTTAGATGGTGGACCTGACAGGTCTTCCTCCCCCACCCATGGAGAAAAGAGGGATTTGGAAAGGAAGCTGGATGGTGGACCTGACAGGTCTTCCTCCCCCACCCATGGAGAAAAGAGGATTTGGAAAGGAAGGCTGGATGGTGGACCTGACAGGTCTTCCTCCCCCACCCATAGAGAAAAGAGGGATTTGGAAAGGAAGGTTAGATGGTGGACCTGACAGGTCTTCCTCCCCCACCCATGGAGAAAAGAGGGATTTGGAAAGGAAGGTTAGATGGTGGACCTGACAGGTCTTCCCCCCCACCCATGGAGAAAAGAGGGATTTGGAAAGGAAGGCTGGATGGTGGACCTGACAGGTCTTCCTCCCCCACCCATGGAGAAAAGAGGGATTTGGAAAGGAAGGCTGATGGTGGACCTGACAGGTCTTCCTTCCCTGTCCGTGTCTTGCTGACCTCTTGTGCTTTAATAAAGGTCATTGTTCTTGGCAGCACTTAGCACCCTCCAGCCCTCTCTTGGTGTAAGGGGAGACCTGTGAAAACCTCCTGCCATAATGCTTCTACACACTCACATCATTCCATGTGGAAAGAGCCTCTGGAAATGGTCTTTACTTTTTTCCCCCAAAGACCTTTACACACTTGGACAAATTTGTATTTCAAACATGAAGCATTACATTATACCTTTATGTTGATCTGTGGCTTGTAATTATATTAGAACTGAGACTGTAAGCATGAAAACCCCTATACCAGGTGTCATGTTGTCTCGTTGTATTGTGACTGAGACTAAACACATGAAACTCCTATACCAGGTGTCATGTTGTCTCGTTGTATTGTGACTGAGACTAAACACATGAAACTCCTATACCAGGTGTCATGTTGTCTCGTTGTATTGTGACTGAGACTAAACACATGAAACTCCTATACCAGGTGTCATGTTGTCTCGTTGTATTGTGACTGAGACTAAACACATGAAACTCCTATACCAGGTGTCATGTTGTCTCGTTGTATTGTGACTGAGACTAAACACATGAAACTCCTATACCAGGTGTCATGTTGTCTCGTTGTATTGTGACTGAGACTAAACACATGAAACTCCTATACCAGGTGTCATGTTGTCTCGTTGTATTGTGACTGAGACTAAACACATGAAACTCCTGTACCAGGTGACATGTTGTCATGGTGATATCACACACAGTAACATCATCAGTTCAGTTTCCAGAGTTGGCTTTGCTGTGCTGCTTCCAGAGCGACGACACTAGTTAGAAATGGGACGTATTTTCTCTCTCCTTGACAGAGCGATTAAAGAGTGCTGTGATCTTTACTAAATATCAGCCAAGTTCGTTAGAAAGGTCAAAGGTGACGCTGGGCACTCCTGTCGAAATGAAACCCCAATCAAAACTCACCACGTTATGCATCATGTTCGATTCAGATTCATTTACCATACTTACAGCACGGACCTACTATAACTAAACAATTCCTTTGTTGTTTTACTGTACCCATAGGGGTCAAAGTTCACAGCAACGGAACCACCCCGTGTTTGCTTACCAGAGAATTTAAACCAACGCGGCCTGGATTGACGCATCTTCTGAATGATAGCTGAACCTCACACTTCCTTCAGCTGTCACCCTTCCTCCGTCCGTCCCTCCCTCCGTCCGTCCGTCCTCCGTCCGTCCCTCTCCCTCCCTCCCTCCCTCCCTCCCTCCCTCCCCTCCCTCCCCTCCCTCCCTCCCTCCCTCCCTCCCTCCCTCCCTCCCCCACCCTCCCTCCCTTCCTCCCTCCCCCACCTCTCTCACTGTCCTGCATGCTGAATTAAACTCAGGCCTCACATCATTAAGCAATGCCTTCTTTTTATATGGGAAGTCCATGACCCTCATTTCAGTCATATTTACCTTGAGAAAGAAGTGCCAGTGGAGTAATTAACACACGCCTCGGTGTACCTTTCCACTCCGAAACTCATTCAATGCAAGAAAGGGGGGAAACGTAATTTATCTGCAATAGAGAAGTCAAGCCCTAGAGTTGACTGGGTGTCATAATATAGGGGAAACTGTTCATTCAAGGCAAGCAGCAGCTGCTGCTCTTTATCCCACTAATGTAAAACATGTTTCATGTGTACAGCAGGTTATTTAAAAAACTATATAATAATAATAATAATAATAATTCCTTTTGATAACAGTACTCCGGCTGTAGACAAATATGACAATCATTTCTCCATCTCCTCAGAGCGACAGACTAGTTCATTTAATCGGGCCCGCCCCACTTGATGATTTCAATTCAATTTGGACACGGCCGTTGTTCCACTGCAATATCACTACATCAGTCCCTGCCACAAGCCTCCTCGTCTGGTGAACGAACATAAATGCCCAACTCTGTATACATACTAACCTAATTGAAAGTCAAATGCTCAATTCATTCCATATAGCCATGGGCTTTTCATTACAGGAAGGAAGGAGAGAGAGGGGAAGAAAAGGCAGGAGTAGTTTAAATGTAAACTGGAGTCACTAGCTTCATAAAGTGAATTTCAGGAGGACTTAATATGGCATATATAAAAGTGGAGATGGGTAATGGGAAATTGATTGTGACAATACAATATTAGAACCACATTTCCATAATATTTTATTTATCCTATTTTCCACCTTTCATTGTCAAGGGAAATATTGTGTCTCGCACGGAAAACTCAAGTCCGGAGAGATTGTTTTAGCCTCAGTGTTCTCTGTGTACTGTGGAAAGTATGGCACCATATATTCCACGCACAGAAACAATTCATTTAAAACATCTAAATGTTTTTTATTTTTATATTTACAGACAGTATTTTTCTCCACGTACATTGATACCTCTAGGACATTTTAAATGAAGCCGTAATTACATTTTCAGACTTTGCATTTTAACAAACAGACTCCCCAAAATATATTATGTTCAACTTTTTTTTGCTGAAGTTAATATTGAATTATATTGAGTCATGAAAGGAGAACGGCTTTTAAATCATTATCCCCTTGATGATAATTACACAAGGATATTTTCTCTGTTTATTTAGAGCAATAGAGACCTTCATTAATACCTAGACAGGACATATGTGAGGATATTTTCTCTGTTTATTTAGAGCAATAGAGACCTTCATTAATACCTAGACAGGGACATATGTGAGGATATGTTCTCTGTTTATTTAGAGCAATAGAGACCTTCAGTAATACCTAGACAGGGACATATGTGAGGATATGTTCTCTGTTTATTTAGAGCAATGGAGACCTTCATTAATACCTAGACAGGGACATATGTGAGGATATTTTCTCTGTTTATTTAGAGCAATAGAGACCTTCAGTAATACCTAGACAGGGACATATGTGAGATATGTCTCTGTTTATTTAGAGCAATAGAGACCTTCATTAATACCTAGACAGGGACATATGTGAGGATATTTTCTCTGTTTATTTAGAGCAATAGAGACCTTCATTAATACCTAGACAGGGACATATGTGAGGATATGTTCTCTGTTTATTTAGAGCAATAGAGACCTTCAGTAATACCTAGACAGGGACATATGTGAGGATATGTTCTCTGTTTATTTAGAGCAATAGAGACCTTCATTAATACCTAGACAGGGACATATGTGAGGATATGTTCTCTGTTTATTTAGAGCAATAGAGACCTTCAGATATTTTTCTGTTTATTTAGAGCAATAGAGACCATTAATAGACAGGGACATATGTGAGGATATGTTCTCTGTTTATTTAGAGCAATAGAGACCTTCAGTAATACCTAGACAGGGACATATGTGAGGATATTTTCTCTGTTTATTTAGAGCAATAGAGACCTTCAGTAATACCTAGACAGGGACATATGTGAGGATATTTTCTCTGTTTATTTAGAGCAATAGAGACCTCAGTAATACTAGACAGGGACATATGTGAGGATATGTTCTCTGTTTATTTAGAGCAATGGAGACCTTCATTAATACCTAGACAGGGACATATGTGAGGATATTTTCTCTGTTTATTTAGAGCAATAGAGACCTTCAGTAATACCTAGACAGGGACATATGTGAGGATATGTTCCCTGTTTATTTAGAGCAATAGAGACCTTCAGTAATACCTAGACAGGGACATATGTGAGGATATGTTCTCTGTTTATTTAGAGCAATAGAGACCTTCAGTAATACCTAGACAGGGACATATGTGAGGATATGTTCTGTTTATTTAGAGCAATAGAGACCTTCAGTAATACCTAGACAGGGACATATGTGAGGATATGTTCTCTGTTTATTTAGAGCAATAGAGACCTTCAGTAATTCCTAGACAGGGACATATGTGAGGATATGTTCTCTGTTTATTTAGAGCAATAGAGACCTTCAGTAATACCTAGACAGGGACATATGTGCGGATATGTTCTCTGTTTATTTAGAGCAATAGAGACCTTCAGTAATACCTAGACAGGGACATATGTGAGGATATGTCTCTGTTTATTTAGAGCAATAGAGACCTTCAGTAATACTGAGACAGGACATATGTGTCTTTCATTTTACACATTTCTTTCTTTTATTATAAACTACTTTTAGATATATTAGACCTAAACTTGCTAACTTTTCCTCTTAAGTTAAACAAGTGCAATCTATTAATATAAAGCACATGAGAAACATACAACTGTTTTTATTGAGGGGTAGAGTCCGTTTATTTGTGATGCTTACAAGGTACAAATCTGTTGTTCTGCCCCTGAACAAGGCAGTTAACCCACTGTTCCTAGGCCGTCATTGTAAATAAGAATTTGTTCTTATCTGACTTGCCTCATTAAATAAAGGTAAAATTATAGAGAAGAATGAGACACCAGCAGTTTGATTACAGAAGAGTCAAGAGTCAACTCCTATTTACTCTGTTTGCAGAGAGTACCCTGCCCACACTATCTACACATCCACCCTGCTCCACACTATCCACCTGCTCCACACTATCTACACATCCACCTGCTCCACACTATCTACACATCCACCCTGTTCCACACTATCTACACATCCACCTGCTCCACACTATCTACACATCCACCTGCTCCACACTATCTACACCTCCACCTGCTCCACACTATCTACACTATCCACCTGCTCCACACTATCCACCTGCTCCACACCATCCACCTGCTCCACACTATCTACACCTCCACCTGCTCCACACTATCTACACATCCACCTGCTCCACACTATCTACACATCCACCTGCTCCACATTATCTACACATCCACCTGCTCCACACTGTCTACACATCCACCTGCTCCACACTATCTACACATCCACCTGCTCCACACTATCTACACTATCCACCTGCTCCACACTATCCACACATCCACCTGCTCCACACGATCTACACATCCACCCTGCTCCACACTATCCACCTGCTCCACACATCCACCTGCTCCACACTATCTACACATCCACCTGCTCCACACATCCACCTGCTCCACACTATCTACACATCTACCTGCTCCACACTATCCACCTGCTCCACACTATCCACACATCGCTGACAACAACAACAACAACAACAACAACAACAAAGCTGAGCTCTCTACTTGCTCAGAAATATCAACCAAAAAAAAACACCATTATGCTCCATTTCCTTTTCAGACAAGATTCTCTTAGAACACATGTGGCTCCAGGTATGTTGACCTAAAACACGGGGTCCGTTAGGATCCTGGGGAGATATTAGGAGGGAGGGAGGGAGGGAGGGGGGAGGGGGAGGGAGGGAGGGAGGGAGAGGAGGGAGAGGAGGGAGGGAGGGAGGGAGGGGAGGGAGGGAGGGGGAGGAGGGAGGGGGGGGGAGGAGGGAGGGAGGGAGGGAGGGAGGGAGGGAGGGAGGGAGGGAGGGAGGGAGGGAGGGAGGGAGGGAGGGAGGGAGGGAGAGGAGGGAGGGAGGGAGGGAGGGAGGGAGGGAGGGGGAGGAGGGGAGGGAGGGAGGGAGGGAGGGAGGGAGGGAGGGAGGGAGGAGGGAGGGAGGGAGAGGAGGGAGGGAGGGAGGGAGGAGGAGGGGGGAGGGAGGGAGGGAGGGAGGGAGGGAGAGGAGGGAGGGAGGGAGGGAGGAGGGGGAGGGAGGGAGGGAGGGAGGGAGGGAGGGAGGGAGGAGGGAGGAGGGAGGGAGGGAGGGAGGGAGGGAGGGAGGGAGGGAGGGAGGGAGGGGGTCTTAAATGAATTAAGAGTAGAGCAGATAGCACGCTGCCCAATCCCGTTAGAGTAGCAGCAGAAGGCATTCCGTGACCCAGGAAGAGAATAGACACTATGTCCAGCACAATGGAAAGCAGCAGTTTTCACGCTTGCTAAGATTTCCATTCCGGGAGGGCTCGGCTGCATGCACTCTCTCCTTCCTGGTGAGGGTGGTGGTGGTACCAGCTTTCTCTCTTGTTCTTTTCTTTTTCTCTCCCCTTTTTCTAACCCCTTCACTCGAACACTCAGGGTATCTAGTTTTATTGACGTCCAAAAAGTGTAAATCACAGTCCCATATTTTGTCATTCCAGTCATTTTAGTCACTAAAGGATTACTTCAAGTGACTGAACTGGGCTGTTATCTGTAGAAAGCTTCTACAGCCAGGCCATCTCTGGGGAGGGAGAGGAGGGGAGGGAGAGGAGAGGAGAGGAGAGGAGAGGAGGGAGGGAGGGAGGGGAGGGAGGGAGGGAGGAGGGAGGGAGGGAGGGAGGGAGGGAGGGAGGGAGGGAGGGAGGGAGGGAGGGAGGGAGGAGGAGGGAGGGAGGGAGGGAGGGAGGGGCTCTCTGGCCCCTTTACTATGGCAGGATTCAGCTGGACTACTTTTTAGAGATGTGATTGATGTGAGCTCTTCGCCTTGTCACAGTATCGCCACGACATCCCAAAGTGTTCTGGGAAAACAGTCACAAAGATGGAAACGGACGAGGCAGAAGGGACCCCTAATACAACATTTATGAAGTTGTGAGGCGCTGTTAGATTTATTTTATTTTATTTTATAAAAGGGATGCGATAGATCTTACCTTTGGTGTCACTTATAATTATAGTTTATTGTAATATGTATTATATTTTAATCATATTAAGTATAGCTATGATCGCTGCAGTAGAGGATAGTACCAGTCACCCGTACGGCCAACAACGAGGTCCCTTTACAACAACAAAGAAAGGGTTTAAACAAGGATACTGTTATTCTGATGGATTATATAGTATTTAATGTGTGTTTATCTACTAATACGCTGAATCATTTAGAAAACAATGACCCTTTAATCATGATTTTGATATAATGATATATTATAGTGCATGCTGGGTAATGCCTTAAAACAGATCACTTGCCTGGCACAGGGGAGGAATCCCAACCTTGGTCTGTTTACGTAATAGAGATTAATAAACCTTTCTTTCTCTTTTCTTTATTTTTTTTTTTCCATCCTTGTGATTCATTGACTAGAAAACACAATTCATTGAGTGGAAAAAATAAAACATCGAGCGAGAAAGATCCTCGAACTGATCATGTGAGCTCTAAGTGAAATAGGTTTACTCACAAAATTCCCATGTTGAATCCTTCAACAAATAGTACATAAAGAGTTCAGCTGCTCGGAGGGCCACGTACAAACAGACTGCAGGATGCTCTTATGCCCTATCCTCTGTTGAACGGGAGCTGAATAAAAGGTTTCGCTCTATGTCAACGGCCCACCGTTTTCAGCTATGACTCTGCACACCGGGTCCTCTGTGTGTTCTGAGTCTATCGTTCATTATGGCAGCTCCACTGACTATCATGGGTGTAACGGGATACACCTATAAGCCTACATATTTATTTATTTATTTTATTTTACCTTTATTTAACCAGGCAAGTCAGTTAAGAACACATTCTTATTTTCAATGATGGCCTGGGAGTGGGTTAACTGCCTGTTCAGGGGCAGAAAGACAGCTCGGAGGGTTTGAACTCGCAACCTTCCGGTTACTAGTCCAACGCTCTAACCACTAGGCTACGCTGCCGCCCCGCGTATACAGAAAGCCATTGGAGAAATGTTGGTTTGCACCGCAGTATCACGGAAGTCATTGGGAATTTTCACCGCAGTATCATGGAGGTCATTGGGAATTTTCACCGCAGTATCATCAAAGTAATTGTGAATTTTAACCGCAGTATCAGCGAAGTAATTGTGAATTTTCACCACAGTATCAGCGAAGTAATTGTGAAGTTTCAACACTGTCTCGTAAAAGTAATTGTGAAGTTTCACCGCTGTCGTAAAAGTAATTGTGAATTTTCAAAAGTAATTGTGAAGTTTCACCACTGTCTCGTAAAGTAATTGTGAAGTTTCACCACTGTCTCGTAAAAGTAATTGTGAAGTTTCACCGCTGTCTCGTAAAAGTAATTGTGAAGTTTCACCACTGTCTCGTAAAAGTAATTGTGAAGTTTCACCACTGTCTCGTAAAAGTAATTGTGAAGTTTCACCACTGTCTCGTAAAAGTAATTGTGAAGTTTCACCACTGTCTCGTAAAAGTAATTGTGTTGTTGTTTGTTCTCCAAGGGAGTCAGTGGGACATTTCCACTTGCCACCATTCCACAGCACCTTTTGTTTAGGTGAAGCTCCTCAGTTTGCCAGGTGTTACATCCACTGGTGTCACCGTGGTTTATAGAGAGCCTCCCGTTGGACTGAAGGTGTGACACACACGTTACAAAAATGTTTCAAAGACACAACAAACTATAAACACAGAACGGTCTCCTCTGCTTTCTCTCTCCCTCAACAAGCTATAAACACAGAACGGTCTCCTCTGCTTTCTCCCTCCTCAACAAGCTATAAACACAGAACGGTCTCCTCTGCTTTCTCCTCAACAAGCTATAAACACAGAACGGTCTCCTCTCAACAAGCTTTCTCTCCTCAACAAGCTATAAACACAGAACGGTCTCCCTGCTTTCTCTCTCCTCAACAAGCTATAAACACAGAACGGTCTCCCTCTGCTTTCTCTCTCCCTCAACAAGCTATAAACACAGAACGGTCTCCTCTGCTTTCTCTCCTCAACAAGCTATAAACACAGAACGGTCTCTCTGCTTTCTCTCTCCTCAACAAGCTATAAACACAGAACGCTTTCCTCTCCCTCAACAAGCTATAAACACAGAACGGTCTCCTCTGCTTCTCTCCATCAACAAGCTATCAACACAGAACGGTCTCCCTGCTTTCTCCCTCCTCAACAAGCTATAAACACAGAACGGTCTCCTCTGCTTTCTCCCTCCCTCAACAAGCTATAAACACAGAACGGTCTCCTCTGCTTTCTCTCTCCTCAACAAGCTATAAACACAGAACGGTCTCCTCTGCTTTTCTCTCCATCAACAAGCTATCAACACAGAACGGTCTCCTCTGCTTTCTCTCTCTTTCTCTCTCTGTCTCTGTTTTCTCTTCTTTAGTGTGTGTGCGTGTGCATGTGTGTGTGTGTTAGCTCTGAATACCTCCCTAGGCCCCTCATCCATATTTAACCCCTGGTTAAGAAATTGCTAAATGTAGGCTACTCTTTAACTCTGTATGTTCTGGACTCATAGTAGTAAAGACGACCATGGAGGCCAGATTGGCCATGAATACATTACCCAAAGAAAGAAACAATCTGGGACTCCCTGACCTATCTCTGTCCCTCTTCCTCTTACTGCTGTCCTGAGATGAACGGGACAGACAAGGATCAGAAATCCCACGTCCCTTCAAGAAACATCCCCGACCTCAGAAGAGGAGCCGCTCCCACTGTCTGCAGACATCCAGAGACCAGTTAATGGAAGTGAAACGGGGTAATGTGGTCTGTCACTTGTGTGTAAGTGGTTTTTGTGCATTAAACTGGAAGGTACTGTTGCTTCCACCCTCCCAACCGCCCCTCCACCCTCCCAACCGCCCCTCCACCCTCCCAACCGCCCCCTCCACCCTCCCAACCGCCCCTCCACCCTCCCAACCGCCCCCCTCCACCTCCCAACCGCCCCTCCACCCTCCCAACCGCCCCCTCCACCCTCCCAACCGCCCCCGCCACCCTCCCAACCGCCCCCTCCACCCTCCCAACCGCCCCTCCACCCCTCCCAACCGCCCTCCACCCTCCCAACCGCCCCCTCCACCCTCCCAACCGCCCTCCACCCTCCCAACCACCCCTCCACCCTCCCAACCACCCTCCACCCTCCCAACCGCCCCCTCCACCCTCCCAACCGCCCCCTCCACCCTCCCAACCGCCCTCCACCCCTCCCAACCGCCTCCACCCTCCCAACCGCCCCTCCACCCTCCCAACCCCCCTCCACCCTCCCAACCGCCCCCTCCACCCTCCCAACCACCCCTCCACCCTCCCAACCGCCCCCTCCACCCTCCCAACCGCCCCCTCCACCCTCCCAACCGCCCCCTCCACCCTCCCAACCGCCCCCTCCACCTCCCAACCGCCCTCCACCCTCCCAACCGCCCCCTCCACCCTCCCAACCGCCCCCTCTTGTTGTTGTTGTTGTTGTTGTTGTTGATGTTGTTGTTGTTGTTGTTGTTGCCAGCTAGTACCAGCTGTCTTAATGATTTCTATCGTGATCTGTTGACCTCATGACCTCATGACCTCATGTCCGTGTCTCCTTCATGCGATGGCCAGTCACGTCACGCTGCCCTTTTAAAGAGACTACATAGAACCCATACTGGATAACAGGGTATATAAGAGACGTATATAGAACCTAGACTGGATAACAGGATATATAAGAGAAGTACATAGAACCCATACTGGATAACAGGATATATAAGAGACGTACATAGAACCCATACTGGATAACAGGATATATAAGAGACGTATATAGAACCTAGACTGGATAACAGGATATATAAGAGAAGTACATAGAACCCATACTGGATAACAGGATATATAAGAGACGTACATAGAACCCATACTGGATAACAGGATATATAAGAGAAGTACATAGAACCCATACTGGATAACAGGATATATAAGAGAAGTACATAGAACCCATACTGGATAACAGGATATATAAGAGACGTACATAGAACCCATACTGGATAACAGGATATATAAGAGACGTACATAGAACCCATACTGGATAACAGGATATATAAGAGATGTATATAGAACCCAGACTCGGATGGGATATATAAGAGACGTACATAGAACCCATACTGGATAACAGGATATATAAGAGACGTACATAGAACCCATACTGGATAACAGGATATATAAGAGAAGTACATAGAACCCATACTGGATAACAGGATATATAAGAGACGTATATAGAACCTAGACTGGATGACAGGATATATAAGAGATGTATATAGAACCCAGACTTGATAACAGGATATATAAGAGACGTATATAGAACCCATACTGTATAACAGGATATATAAAAGACGTATATAGAACCCATACTGGATAACAGGATATATAAGAGGGCGTGTTTAGAACCTAGACTGGATAACAGGATATATAAGAGTCGTGTTTAGAACCCAGACTGGATAACAGGATATATATAGAACCCAGACTTGATAACAGGATATATATAGAACCCAGACTGGATAACAGGATATATATAGAACCCAGACTTGATAACAGGATATATATAGAACCCAGACTTGATAACAGGATATATATAGAACCCAGACTGGATAACAGGATATATATAGAACCCAGACTCGGATGACAGGATATATAAGAGAAGTATATAGAACCGAGACTCAGATTACAGGATATATAAGAGACGTATATAGAACCCAGACTCAGATGACAGGATATATAAGAGACATATATAGAACCCAGACTGGATGACAGGATATATATAGAACCCAGACTCGGATGACAGGATATATAAGAGAAGTATATAGAACCGAGACTCAGATTACAGGATATATAAGAGACGTATATAGAACCCAGACTCAGATGACAGGATATATAAGAGACGTATATAGAACCCAGACTGGATAACAGGATATATATAGAACCCAGACTCAGATGACAGGATATATAAGATACGTATATAGAACCCAGACTCAGATGACAGGATATATAAGAGGCGTATATAGAACCCAGACTCGGATGACAGGATATATAAGAGACGTATATAGAACCCAGACTCGGATGACAGGCTATATATAGAACCCAGACTCAAATGACAGGATATATAAGAGGGCGTGTTTATAACCCAGACTCAGATGACAGGATATATAAGAGACGTGTATAGAACCAAGACTGGATGAGAGGATATATAAGAGACGTATATAGAACCCATACTGGATGACAGAATATATAAGAGACGTGTTTAGAACCCAGACTGGATGAGAGGATATATAAGAGACGTGTATAGAACCCAGACTGGATAACAGGATATATAAGAGACGTATATAGAACCCAGACTGGATGACAGGATATATATAGAACCCAGACTGGATGACAGGATATATAAGAGACGTGTATAGAACCCAGACTGGATAACAGGATATATAAGAGACGTATATAGAACCCAGACTGGATGACAGGATATATATAGAACCCAGACTGGATAACAGGATATATAAGAGGCATATATAGAACCCAGACTGAATAACAGGATATATAAGAGACGTATATAGAACCCAGACTCAGATGACAGGATGTATAAGAGACATATATAGAACCCAGACTCAGATGACAGGATATATAAGAGACGTATATAGAACCTAGACTGGATGACAGGATATATATAGAACCCAGACTGGATGACAGGATATATATAGAACCTAGACTCGGATGACAGGATATATAAGAGACGTATATAGAACCCAGACTGGATGACAGGATATATATAGAACCCAGACTGGATGACAGGATATATAAGAGACATATATAGAACCCAGACTGGATAACAGTATATATATAGATCCTAGACTCGGATGACAGGATATATAAGAGGCATATATAGAACCCATACTCAGATGACAGGATATATAAGAGGAGTGTTTAGAACCCAGACTCAGATGACAGGATATATAAGAGGGCGTGTTTAGAACCCAGACTCAGATGACAGGATATATAAGAGGGCGTGTTTAGAACCCAGACTCAGATGACAGGATATATAAGAGGGCGTGTTTAGAACCCAGACTCAGATGACAGGATATATAAGAGGGGGTGTTTAGAACCCAGACTCAGATGACAGGATATATAAGAGGAGTGTTTAGAACCCAGACTCAGATGACAGGATATATAAGAGGGCGTGTTTAGAACCCAGACTCAGATGACAGGATATATAAGAGGAGTGTTTAGAACCCAGACTCAGATGACAGGATATATAAGAGGTGTGTTTAGAACGGACACTGATTTTATCATCCACAAATTCCTTATTTTTGTGTGTTTTCACGCCCATGGATAGATATGCCCCTCCCATGGATAGATATGCCCCTCCCATGGATAGATATGCCCCTCCCATGGATAGATATGCCCCTCCCCATGGATAGATGTGCCCCCCCCATGGATAGATATGCCCCTCCCCATGGATAGATATGCCTCCCCCATGGATAGATGTGCCCCCCATGGATAGATATACCTAGGATAGGATAAAGTAATCCTTCTCACCCCCTTAAAAAATGTAGATGCACTATTGTAAAGTGGCTGTTCCACTGGATGTCATAAGGTGAACGCACCAATTTGTAAGTCGCTCTGGATAAGAGCGTCTGCTAAATTACTTAAATGTAAATGTAAATGTAGATGTGCCCCTCCCATGGATAGATGCCCCCCATGGATAGATGTGCCCCTCCCCATTGATAGATATGCCCCTCCCCATGGATAGATGCTCCCCCCCCCCCCCCCATGGATAGATGCCCCCCTACCGTGGATATATGTGCCCCTCCCCATGGATAGATGTCCCCCCCCATGGATAGATGCCCCCCCCCCATGGATAGATGTGCCCCTCCCATAAAAAAGTGTATTAAAATATTTTATAGATAAAATGACCTCTTGTTGAGAACGACTTTGTTGTTGACATAAAGCTAGATGGAGTTTCTCCTCGTCAAACGTGTCTTTATTCACACTGATACTTCTGCTTGGTTTTGACCTCCTTTCTTTAGCAAAACCCCTCGTTTGTGATATTTAAAAAGACATTGTTTCACTGACCGTCAACGTTTTATATCCTTATTGATTTTAATCCTATAATGCTGAAACATCTCTGTCCCACACCTCCAACCTCCTCTTCTGCCTCTGTTAAAATGAACATTTACAAACACGGCACACGTCTGGATGTTAACTATTATTTGAGTGTTGTATTTTGAGTCATCTCACAAACCAATAGGAACATTTGTTCTGGTATGTATCTCTGTCTCTGCCCTTCCCATCATGTCCCATAGAGTGAATTTATCATCACATGGTCTTCACACGTCCTGCTTTTCTGTTAAGGATCAGGCATTTTGACAAGCAGCACCTGGTTCATGTGAATCAGCATGTGGCTTTGTGCTAAAAGGAAGGGGAAAATACTCTACATGATATCACTATATTAAGGTCCAGTAAACAAAACAGACAAGCCATTAAAAATACACATCTTTGTACTCAAGTGGCACAATTAATTTAGTTCGTAGGAAAATAGGTTAGTTTAAATATATATATATTATAGCATGCCTGGCATTATTTTATTCTTTAATTTAGTTCCTAGAAAACTAGGTTAGTAAAAACAACAGTAACATTATAGCCTGTCTGGCATTATATTATAATGATAGAACTCTAAATGGAAATTGTGTCAAGAGACCATTATTTTAAACTCGAGTCCTTTTGTGGAATATATAGTGTGTACGTTCTCTGAACTTAGTGCACACTTGCACAAAATAAAGTGAAAGTCAAGTGTAAAAGATGGGAAAAACAAAGAGAATTTGAATGATATTTACTGCTTCTTTCAGACAGCAACACATTTTCAAACCAACTAGTGAGATTGTGTTATCCCCACCATTACTGCCCAGACACTCAGCGGTTGGCTTGGCTCTCCTGGTGTCGCTTGGGACCCGTGACTAGGCTGTCCCTCGTTAAGTGAATACTGTAACCTGGGATCGGAGGTAGCTATAGTTGGTCCTGGAGCAGCACAAGCACCCGGGACGCTTCCACATTGGAATGGTGTCTAGCACCGAGCACCCGCGGGATTCAGGGAGAGTAATGAGTGTTAGAGCAGGGATGAGGGTTCCCCAGACACACCAGGAGACCACGAGACACTACCCCCCCACCCACCCACATCCCCATCACCACCCCCTGACGACCGCTCTACAGCCCCCTATCTTGCCAGGTGGAGCGTGAGGACGGAGAAGTGTCCCGCAGAAGGAGCCGGACCGTCCTAATGTCCTAACCGAGCCATCACCGGGCCAGTAACCCCCCAGCAGCAGTCCACACCACATACCCTGCCACTCAGAGCAAGAGAGAGGAGGGGATGGAGGGATGAATGTTGAAAAGATGGTACAACAATACCAGGGAGTAGAGGCACTCACCCATGTAGAGGGGGAACGATAGACAGACAGACACCCGGGCAGAGAAGAAGAGAAGGCGAGGAGTCTGACTCTCCAGCTGTGCCAAATCTTGCTTGGTTATCTCTAAGTGCGTAGATAAAAGGAGGGTGGATGTTTTTGGGGATGGTTTCCGTAACTCAGAACGGTGTCTGAGATTTCAGAGCCTTGTTATTTATTTACCAGGCAGCCAGAGTCGCTCCAGTGGTTTAAGGAACTCCTAGTGACAGGGCCTCAGATATCATGGGACATGATACCACGGTTGAGTTTATACGACCTGACAGCTAAAGTGGCAGTAGAGAGAGAGAGTCCTGGAGTAGAGGACGTCTACTCGACACGACATGGAATTACATGTTTTATGCACAAGTTATTGTTGTTGCATTGGCCGTTATACTAAACATCTGTTTGTAATGTTTACATATTTATAGAGAAATCATTTAAATGCTAAACTGTGAAGGACAGTTTAAGGTGATTTAAATGCTCAACTGTGAAGGCCAGTTTAAGGTGATTTAAATGCTAAACTGTGAAGGCCAGTTTAAGGTGATTTAAATGCTAAACTGTGAAGGCCAGTTTAAGTTGATTTAAATGCTAAACTGTGAAGGCCAGTTTTAAGGTGATTTAAATGCTAAACTGTGAAGGCCAGTTTAAGGTGATTTAAATGCTAAACTGTGAAGGCCAGTTTAAGGTGATTTAAATGCTAAACTGTGAAGGCCAGTTTTAAGGTGATTTAAATGCTAAACTGCGAAGGCCAGTTTAAGGTGATTTAAACGATTAGTTATATTGATATTGTCACCTTCAAATTCCTTCTTGCTTCCTCAAATTCAGGAAGTAACGACTGCTGATCATCTCCACGGCCACTAACACCAACGTCATGTACAGAGTTACAACTACATAAGTAAGAAATTACATTAAAATAGAAAAGTGTCGATTGTGGTTTTTGCAAAGATGAGAGCAGAGGCCACCATAAAACTCTCTTCTGTTCCAGTTAGATCCGCCAGTACAGGACTGCAGGTTACCAGGGAATATCTTCTGTTCCAGTTAGATCCGCCAGTACAGGACTGCAGGTTACCAGGGAATATCTTCTGTTCCAGTTAGATCCGCCAGTACAGGACTGCAGGTTACCAGGGAATATCTTCTGTTCCAGTTAGATCCGCCAGTACAGGACTGCAGGTTACCAGGGAATATCTTCTGTTCCAGTTAGATCCGCCAGTACAGGACTGCAGGTTACCAGGGAATATCTTCTGTTCCAGTTAGATCCGCCAGTACAGGACTGCAGGTTACCAGGGAATATCTTCTGTTCCAGTTAGATCCGCCAGTACAGGACTGCAGGTTACCAGGGAATATCTTCTGTTCCAGTTAGATCCGCCAGTACAGGACTGCAGGTTACCAGGGAATATCTTCTGTTCCAGTTAGATCCGCCAGTACAGGACTGCAGGTTACCAGGGAATATCTTCTGTTCCAGTTAGATCCGCCAGTACAGGACTGCAGGTTACCAGGGAATATCTTCTGTTCCAGTTAGATCCGCCAGTACAGGACTGCAGGTTACCAGGGAATATCTTGGAGAAGTGCCAGGCAGGACCAAAGTAGCAATGAAGAGTTAGTGTCACTGTCAGAACAGGTTGGAGAGGCTAGGAAAGACAAGGAGACCAGGGCATGAATAGAACAGGACAGGCTAGGAAAGACAAGGAGACCAGGGCATGAATAGAACAGGACAGGCTAGGAAAGACAAGGAGACCAGGGCATGAATAGAACAGGACAGGCTAGGAAAGACAAGGAGACCAGGGCATGAATAGAACAGGACAGGCTAGGAAAGACAAGGAGACCAGGGCACGAATAGAACAGGACAGGCTAGGAAAGACAAGGAGACCAGGGCATGAATAGAACAGGACAGGCTAGGAAAGACAAGGAGACCAGGGCATGAATAGAACAGGACAGGCTAGGAAAGACAAGGAGACCAGGGCATGAATAGAACAGGACAGGCTAGGAAAGACAAGGAGACCAGGGCATGAATAGAACAGGACAGGCTAGGAAAGACAAGGAGACCAGGGCACGAATAGAACAGGACAGGCTAGGAAAGACAAGGAGACCAGGGCATGAATAGAACAGGACAGGCTAGGAAAGACAAGGAGACCAGGGCATGAATAGAACAGGACAGGCTAGGAAAGACAAGGAGACCAGGGCATGAATAGAACAGGACAGGCTAGGAAAGACAAGGAGACCAGGGCATGAATAGAACAGGACAGGCTAGGAAAGACAAGGAGACCAGGGCATGAATAGAACAGGACAGGCTAGGAAAGACAAGGAGACCAGGGCATGAATAGAACAGGACAGGCTAGGAAAGACAAGGAGACCAGGGCATGAATAGAACAGGACAGGCTAGGAAAGACAAGGAGACCAGGGCATGAATAGAACAGGACAGGCTAGGAAAGACAAGGAGACCAGGGCATGAATAGACCAGGACAGGCTAGGAAAGACAATTAAACCAGGGCATGAATATAACAGGACAGGCTAGGAAAGACAATTAAACCAGGGCATGAATATAACAGGACAGGCTAGGAAAGACAAGGAAACCAGGGCATGAATAAAACAGGACAGGCTGGGAAAGACAATTAAACCAGGGCATTAATATAACAGGACAGGCTAGGAAAGACAAGGAGACCAGGGCATGAATAGAACAGGACAGGCTGGGAAAGACAATTAAACCAGGGCATGAATATAACAGGACAGGCTAGGAAAGACAAGGAGACCAGTGCATGAATAGAACAGGACAGGCTGGGAAATACAATTAAACCAGGGCATGAATAGAACAGGACAGGCTAGGAAAGACAAGGAAACCAGGGCATGAATAAAACAGGACAGGCTGGGAAAGACAATTAAACCAGGGCATTAATATAACAGGACAGGCTAGGAAAGACAATTAAACCAGGGCATTCTTGATCCAAATCAGTCAGGTTTCAAGACTAGTCATTCAACTGAGACCGCTCTTCTCTGTATCACGGAGGCGCTCCGCACTGCTAAAGCTAACTCTCTCTCCTCTGCTCTCATCCTTCTAGACCTATCGGCTGCCTTCGACACTGTGAACCATCAGATCCTCCTCTCCACCCTCTCCGAGTTGGGCATCTCCGGCGCGGCCCACGCTTGGATTGCGTCCTACCTGACAGGTCACTCCTACCAGGTGGCGTGGCGAGAATCTGTCTCCTCACCACGCGCTCTCACCACTGGTGTCCCCCAGGGCTCTGTTCTAGGCCCTCTCCTATTCTCGCTATACACCAAGTCACTTGGCTCTGTCATAACCTCACATGGTCTCTCCTATCATTGCTATGCAGACGACACACAACTAATCTTCTCCTTTCCCCTTCTGATGACCAGGTGGCGAATCGCATCTCTGCATGTCTGGCAGACATATCAGTGTGGATGACGGATCACCACCTCAAGCTGAACCTCGGCAAGACGGAGCTGCTCTTCCTCCCGGGGAAGGACTGCCCATTCCATGATCTCGCCATCACAGTTGACAACTCCATTGTGTCCTCCTCCCAGAGCGCTAAGAACCTTGGCGTGATCCTGGACAACACCCTGTCGTTCTCAACTGACATCAAGGCGGTGGCCCGTTCCTGTAGGTTCATGCTCTACAACATCCGCAGAGTACGACCCTGCCTCACACAGGAAGCCGCGCAGGTCCTAATCCAGGCACTTGTCATCTCCCGTCTGGATTACTGCAACTCGCTGTTGGCTGGGCTCCCTGCCTGTGCCATTAAACCCCTACAACTCATCCAGAACGCCGCAGCCCGTCTGGTGTTCAACCTTCCCATGTTCTCTCACGTCACCCCGCTCCTCCACTCTCTCCACTGGCTTCCAGTTGAAGCTCGCATCCGCTACAAGACCATGGTGCTTGCCTACGGAGCTGTGAGGGGAACGGCACCTCAGTACCTCCAGGCTCTGATAAGGCCCTACACCCAAACAAGGGCACTGCGTTCATCCACCTCTGGCCTGCTCGCCTCCCTACCACTGAGGAAGTACAGTTCCCGCTCAGCCCAGTCAAAACTGTTCGCTGCTCTGGCCCCCAATGGTGGAACAAACTCCCTCACGACGCCAGGACAGCGGAGTCAATCACCACCTTCCGGAGACACCTGAAACCCCACCTCTTTCAGGAATACCTAGGATAGGATAAAGTAATCCTTCTCACCCTCCCCCTCCCCTTAAAAGATTTAGATGCACTATTGTAAAGTGGCTGTTCCACTGGATGTCATAAGGTGAATGCACCAATTTGTAAGTCGCTCTGGATAAGAGCGTCTGCTAAATGACTTAAATGTTAAATGTTAAATGCATTAATATAACAGGACATGCTAGGAAAGACAATTAAACCAGGGCATTAATATAACAGGACAGGCTAGGAAAGACAAGGAGACCAGGGCATGAATAGAACAGGACAGGCTGGGAAAGACAATTAAACCAGGGCATGAATATAACAGGACAGGCTAGGAAAGACAAGGAGACCAGTGCATGAATAGAACAGGACAGGCTGGGAAATACAATTAAACCAGGGCATGAATAGAACAGGACAGGCTAGGAAAGACAAGGAAACCAGGGCATGAATAAAACAGGACAGGCTGGGAAAGACAATTAAACCAGGGCATTAATATAACAGGACAGGCTAGGAAAGACAATTAAACCAGGGCATTCTTGATCCAAATCAGTCAGGTTTCAAGACTAGTCATTCAACTGAGACCGCTCTTCTCTGTATCACGGAGGCGCTCCGCACTGCTAAAGCTAACTCTCTCTCCTCTGCTCTCATCCTTCTAGACCTATCGGCTGCCTTCGACACTGTGAACCATCAGATCCTCCTCTCCACCCTCTCCGAGTTGGGCATCTCGGCGCGGCCCACGCTTGGATTGCGTCCTACCTGACAGGTCACTCCTACCAGGTGGCGTGGCGAGAATCTGTCTCCTCACCACGCGCTCTCACCACTGGTGTCCCCCAGGGCTCTGTTCTAGGCCCTCTCCTATTCTCGCTATACACCAAGTCACTTGGCTCTGTCATAACCTCACATGGTCTCTCCTATCATTGCTATGCAGACGACACACAACTAATCTTCTCCTTTCCCCCTTCTGATGACCAGGTGGCGAATCGCATCTCTGCATGTCTGGCAGACATATCAGTGTGGATGACGGATCACCACCTCAAGCTGAACCTCGGCAAGACGGAGCTGCTCTTCCTCCCGGGGAAGGACTGCCCATTCCATGATCTCGCCATCACAGTTGACAACTCCATTGTGTCCTCCTCCCAGAGCGCTAAGAACCTTGGCGTGATCCTGGACAACACCCTGTCGTTCTCAACTGACATCAAGGCGGTGGCCCGTTCCTGTAGGTTCATGCTCTACAACATCCGCAGAGTACGACCCTGCCTCACACAGGAAGCCGCACAGGTCCTAATCCAGGCACTTGTCATCTCCCGTCTGGATTACTGCAACTCGCTGTTGGCTGGGCTCCCTGCCTGTGCCATTAAACCCCTACAACTCATCCAGAACGCCGCAGCCCGTCTGGTGTTCAACCTTCCCATGTTCTCTCACGTCACCCCGCTCCTCCACTCTCTCCACTGGCTTCCAGTTGAAGCTCGCATCCGCTACAAGACCATGGTGCTTGCCTACGGAGCTGTGAGGGGAACGGCACCTCAGTACCTCCAGGCTCTGATAAGGCCCTACACCCAAACAAGGGCACTGCGTTCATCCACCTCTGGCCTGCTCGCCTCCCTACCACTGAGGAAGTACAGTTCCCGCTCAGCCCAGTCAAAACTGTTCGCTGCTCTGGCCCCCCAATGGTGGAACAAACTCCCTCACGACGCCAGGACAGCGGAGTCAATCACCACCTTCCGGAGACACCTGAAACCCCACCTCTTTCAGGAATACCTAGGATAGGATAAAGTAATCCTTCTCACCCTCCCCCTCCCCTTAAAAGATTTAGATGCACTATTGTAAAGTGGCTGTTCCACTGGATGTCATAAGGTGAATGCACCAATTTGTAAGTCGCTCTGGATAAGAGCGTCTGCTAAATGACTTAAATGTTAAATGTTAAATGCATTAATATAACAGGACATGCTAGGAAAGACAATTAAACCAGGGCATTAATATAACAGGACAGGCTAGGAAAGACAAGGAGACCAGGGCATGAATAGAACAGGACAGGCTGGGAAAGACAATTAAACCAGGGCATGAATATAACAGGACAGGCTAGGAAAGACAATGAGACCA
Organism: Oncorhynchus gorbuscha; assembly: GCF_021184085.1. Classification (NCBI taxonomy): domain Eukaryota; kingdom Metazoa; phylum Chordata; class Actinopteri; order Salmoniformes; family Salmonidae; genus Oncorhynchus; species Oncorhynchus gorbuscha. Next base: position 22,975 of record NW_025746371.1, read on the forward strand.
AGGCATGAATATAACAGGACAGGCTTGGAAAGACAAGACAAGAAAACCAGGGCATTAATAGAACAGGACAGGCTAAGAAAGACAATGAGACCAAGGCATGAATATAACAGGACAGGCTTGGAAAGACAAGACAAGAAAACCAGGGCATTACTAGAATAGGACAGGCTTGGAAAGACAATGAGACCAATGCATGAATAAACAGGACAGGCTTGGAAAGACAAGACAAGAAAGCCAGGGCATTAATAGAACAGGACAGGCTAAGAAAGACAATGAGACCAAGGCATGAATATAACAGGACAGGCTAAGAAAGACAAGAAAACCGAGGCATGAATAGAACAGGACAGGCTAGGAAAGACAATTAAACCAGGGCATTAATATAACAGGACAGGCTAGGAAAGACAATGAGACCAAGGCATGAATAGAACAGGACAGGCTTGGAAAGACAAGATAAGAAAACCAGGGCATGAATAGAACAGGACAGGCTAGGAAAGACAAGGAGAACAGGGCATGAATAGAATCAGAGAGGAGACTGTGAATACATAGCAATACAGAGACAGACCAGGGGAAGGCAAGGACAGAGGTTTATTTAACTGTGTGAGAGATATCCAACAGATACCTGATATACTGCCCAAAACAAGACCATTTCTTATACCCAACCTGATATACTGCCCTAAACAAGATACCTAACCTGATATACTGCCCTAAACAAGACCATGTCTTATACCTGACCTGATATACTGCCCTAAACAAGACCATGTCTTATACCCAACCTGATATACTGCCCTAAACAAGATACCTAACCTGATATACTGCCCTAAACAAGACCATGTCTAATACCTAACCTGATATACTGCCCTAAACAAGATACCTAACCTGATATACTGCCCTAAACAAGACCATGTCTAATACCTAACCTGATATACTGCCCTAAACAAGACCATGTCTTATACCCAACCTGATATACTGCCCTAAACAAGATACCTAACCTGATATACTGCCCTAAACAAGACCATGTCTTATACCCAACCTGATATACTGCCCTAAACAAGATACCTAACCTGATATACTGCCCTAAACAAGACCATGTCTAATACCTAACCTGATATACTGCCCTAAACAAGACCATGTCTTATACCTAACCTGATATACTGCCCTAAACAAGACCATGTCTAATACCTAACCTGATATACTGTCCTAAACAAGACCATGTCTAATACCTAACCTGATATACTGTCCTAAACAAGACCATGTCTTATACCTGACCTGATATACTGCCCTAAACAAGACCATGTCTTATATCCAACCTGATATACTGCCCTAAACAAGACCATGTCTAATACCTAACCTGATATACTGCCCTAAACAAGACCATGTCTAATACCTAACCTGATATACTGCCCTAAACAAGACCATGTCTAATACCTAACCTGATATACTGCCCTAAACAAGACCATGTCTTATATCCAAGCTGATATACTGCCCTAAACAAGACCTTGTCTTATACCTAACCTGAAATACTGCCCTAAACAAGATACCTAACCTGATATATTGCCCTACACAAGATTGCGTATTATACCTAACCTGATGTACTGCCCTAAACAAGACCATGTCTTATACCTGACCTGATATACTGCCCTAAACAAGACCATGTCTTATACCTAACCTGATGTACTGCCCTAAACAAGACCATGTCTTATATCCAAGCTGATATACTGCCCTAAACAAGACCATGTCTTACACCTAACCTGATATACTGCCCTAAACAAGACCATTTCTTACACCTAATCTGAAATACTGCCCTAAACGAGATACCTAATCTGAAATACTGCCCTAAACAAGACCATTTCTTACACCTAATCTGAAATACTGCCCTAAACGAGATACCTAACCTGATATACGGGGCAGGGCGGCTGTCCCATAAATGATTCCTGCCAGTCAACCGACTTCAGCCGGAGACCCTACTTGATCACTAGTAATAATATGCCTCTGTAATTGGGGTAAATGTAAGGGGTTAAACCTTAGTGGGAATTCAGATAATTTATTCATATAGGGATAGATGGATGGCTGCATGCAGGCTGCACTTCAGGGGCTCTGGCTCTTCACTCTGTGCTACAAACCATGGTGTTTACATTCACAGAGGTTTATGAACAGTACTGTAGAATGGGCCGAAACATGATCAGTCAAGCACAGTGGCATGGTGTTTACATTCACAGAGGTTTATGAACAGTACTGTAGAATGGGCCGACACATGATCAGTCAAGCACAGTGGCATGGTGTTTACATTCACAGAGGTTTATGAACAGTACTGTAGAATGGGCCGACACATGATCAGTCAAGCACAGTGGCATGGTGTTTACATTCACAGAGGTTTATGAACAGTACTGTAGAATGGGCCGACACATGATCAGTCAAGCACAGTGGCATGGTGTTTACATTCACAGAGGTTTATGAACAGTACTGTAGAATGGGCCGACACATGATCAGTCAAGCACAGTGGCATGGTGTTTACATTCACAGAGGTTTATGAACAGTACTGTAGAATGGGCCGGCACATGATCAGTCAAGCACAGTGGCATGGTGTTTACATTCACAGAGGTTTATGAACAATACTGTAGAATGGGCCGACACATGATCAGTCAAGCACAGTGGCATGGTGTTTACATTCACAGAGGTTTCTGAACAGTACTGTAGAATGGGCCGACACATGATCAGTCAAGCACAGTGGCATGGTGTTTACATTCACAGAGGTTTCTGAACAGTACTGTAGAATGGGCCGACACATGATCAGTCAAGCACAGTGGCATGGTGTTTACATCCACAGAGGTTTCTGAACAATACTGTAGAATGGGCCGACACATGATCAGTCAAGCACAGTGGCATGGTGTTTACATTCACAGAGGTTTCTGAACAATAGTCTGTGCCGACCCTTGATCAGTCGTTCACCGTGGCTCCATGGACAGGAGGGGGAGAATCCTCATTGTCCCATGCCACGCTTCTCTCTCTCTCTCTGTGTCTCTCTTTCTCTGTGTCTCTCTCTCTCTGTGTCTCTCTCTCTCTGTGTCTCTCTCTCTCTGTGTCTCTCTCTGTGTCTCTCTCTCTGTGTCTCTCTCTCTCTCTCTCTCTCTCTCTCTCTCTCTCTCTCTCTCTCTCTCTCTCTCTCTCTGTGTCTCTCTCTCTCTCTCTCACTCTCTCTCTCTCATTACCAATGCTTGACCAGTCTCTCATTCCCCCCCATGTAATAATCATGTTTTTCCACTCCATTAATTCATGTCTACATGCAATGAATTGTTGCTGTAATAATGTTCAGGTCTAAGTGTGGTGGTCATGTTATTGAGACATGCCTTATTGTCTCAGTGTTGTTGTTCTAAGACTTTTGTATTGGTCTATTTGGTCTCTGTGGAACCTGCAGCACAGAGGTGTGGATCTAATTAAAGAAGAAGCCGGAATCCTTTTCCTACTGTCATTAGAAGTTGTCCGCTTCGATGCAACTAACTGGCTGAAAATATGAAACAAGAACCAATGAGTTTCAACCGAACCGGAGAATCCACTTGTGTTTTCAATTCACTTGTGTTTTGTTAAAATACTGGACTGGGACCAGTGAAGCGTAGATTTACAGTAAAATGAAAAGGGAGAACTCTAGCTCTACTGTTTAGGGAGTTAACTACATGTCGAGTGGAAATGGTTAAACAGCTCACCAGTCAGCATATGATACAAGAACAGGTGGATCAGTCATGACATACTGCAAGTCAACATCCTAAAGGCATATTCAAATGGGATTCAATAACATTTAGTTTGTACGTTGATTTCCTCTGATATACTATAACATGATTTATTTAATCTACAAACAATAGCCCAATGTTTATCTTTTGATCATTTTGAAAGAACATTACATTCACGTCCATCAGGTTTCAATCCCTTGTGACTTGGAGTTGAGTGACATGACACATGTCTCTCCCCATCTGAATGGTAACACCTGTGTCCCTGCGTTTCCTGTTGTTTAGACGCTGGTTTCTCCTCTAAATGGACACGGTTACGTCAACAGAACAACGGAGGAAGACAAGAAAGACACCTGTCACAATGTGCAGGAAAGAAAAATAGTGTGTTATTTACATTGGGATTTGAAACCAACCAATTTAGGAGAAGGTCTCTAAAGTGGTAGCATCACTTATTCATAAGGCTGTAACACATGATAATGGAACCCGGAGCAGAGCATTCAGTCACAAAACAGTCTGTGTGGAAATGATGCGCATTTAGAGAGTGACTTGCAGAGATGTGTCTTGCAAAGCTCTTTGCTCGTCTGTCATGTTCCTTAGACCCTGTCTTGTAATGTATTTTAGATGCATTATAAAGGAATGCTTGTTCTAAGTGGCTAGCTTGTCCCCATGAACAGCTCAAATGCAATGTGTGACACAGGACACCCCTGACGACGACCACCAACACGTATCATAGATATTACTATGTATAATGAACATATTATAGGTGACATTCAGTTAAGAAAATAAAACCTGCACTATCTACGAATCCATTTTCTAAACTCTACCAGGCTATTATTTTTAGCTTGTTCCATGTCCTGTTTCTATGGGCCTTTAAATCACGGTATGATGGTAGAACTTAGGAATAATCAACCTTTAAATCAGGAACTATGTAATATCTATGGCAATCAAACTCTAAAACCTTCTTCCTCCTTCTAAAAAATAATTGTCTGTCGGTCCCCTGGCTCCTACAGAACTCATCGTTTCCACAGATTGTATCACTTTTCTGTGAAGAGGATACAATCAATCAAAGTGATGTTTCTGTCCCTGACATGTCGATAAAGAATTGGGAAATAGTTTATGTTTTCTTATATATATCCCAAAAAATGACAGTGTGTATGGAAATATCTCCACAGTCCAAACCATTATCAAACCTGGCAGAAGATGCTGCAAACATCCAATATGTAATGATTGTGATGAACTGAGGCTGATAATAAAAAACCAGAGGGTGAACTAAATAACTGAAAGAGATGAGCCAGTCATCTATGGTGCACCATAATCAACCCTCACAGAATCAACAACTGAATGCACATTGACGACAGGGGTTCACAAACAGTTATTGAGAATCATATAGACAGAGAGACAGATATATGACTTCTCATCATTGCTTTAGATTTGTGAAAATACAACAATTATGTTTGAATTCATGTTTTGGCAACTAATCAGACAATCTGGATCAGACCGCTACATATGTTTTTACTGCATGAATTATTTACATGCTTTAATGCAGTATATCTTCAAGCGATATATACACTGAGTGGTATTTTACAAAACATTAAGCACACCTTCCTAATATTGATTTGCTCCCACTTTTGCCCTCAGAACAGCCTCACTTCGTTGGGGCACGGACTCTACAAGGTGTCGAAAGCGTTCCACAGGGATGCTGGCCTATCTTAACTCCAAAGCTTCCAACTGTTGTGTAAAGTTGGCTGGATGTCCTTTGGGTGGTGGACCACTGTTGATACACACAGGAAACTGTTCAGTGTGAAAAACCCAGTGACGTTGCTGTTTTTGACACACTTACACCGGTGCGCTGGGCACTTACTACCATACCTCGTTCAAAGGCACTTCAATATGTTGTCTTGCTCATTCACACTCTGAATGGCACACATATACAATCTGTCTCAATTGTCTCAAGGCTTTAAAAATCATTATTTAATTATTTCTCTTCTCCTTTATCTACACCGATTGAAGTGGATTTTACAGGTGACATCAATAAGGGATCATAGATTCACCTGGTCAGTCTATTTCTTGGAAATGTTTTGTACACTCAGTATATATGAATACTTTCAGCTTTCTATTCAATGAATATATTGTTGTCCTGTGGATAGAGAACGTAAAAGGTTGTACGTTAGCCAACACATATCCTTGGATCCTATGGGTGAACTCTGGGTACATGTAAGTTGCAAATGAGTTTAGAATCAAGGTCAAGCGTGACAGTTTGATATGAGTGGCGTGATGATTGGTTGCCATTGACTGATATGTAGGGGTTAAACTGTCACAAGGTGTGGCTTATTATTCTTACAATGAACATCGATTGACTATATCGTCATTGATTTGTGTAGATTTGATTTTCACTACGGAGTGGAATCTGTAATCTGGCGTAGTCGGCAGGATTGGTTAAATGCTTAATCATCAGTAATCCCCATGTTACACAATCACAGTGGGACAATTTGAAGAGTTTTATTCCAAAACACTACATATACATTATCATAAATGTTGGTAAATTAGCTTTTGTTATTTAATTAACTGATAAAATAGTTGGTACTATTTAATAATAGCAATTGGTTGTTCCCAGCTACAGACATGTATTTGTTTAAAATCTATCTGTCACGTAGAGTAGGCCAGAAGGCTAAACTGGATAACCTAACCTCTATCAAAATAAAAGATGGCGGAACCGCAAAAGTTCTTCTGTGCAAATGTGTTTATTTACAAGTGATTCCGGAACAAAAAAACAACAGTACTGCCATCAACGTCTACCTTATGGGACAGCTTAAAAACAATGCTGCCCCATCCACAGCTCAATCCAAAACAAAAAAACCTCCCCAAAATCATCTCAAAAGGTAGCTTCTCCATTACCCCAACTTTGAGGAGGTATTTCTGACCCTGAATCTCAACTGTGAGCTCAGCTGTGGGCTGCTGTGACTGGTCACCATGGACACATTGGATCAGTGTCTGATGACCATAATCAATGTCATTAACAGGTACATTACCTTTTCTGATCAATGACAGGGAACTGCCGGTGTCAATCATTGCAGTAAGACTTTTACCATTCACTTTTACAGGTACCAAGCATGACCCTTCCCGAGTCTGTCTATTCTGAACACCATCCCCCTCTCTGGGTACATAACAGTAACCCGAGAGCTTGGATTTACGTAGCGGACACATTGAAGCTTTGTGCCCCTGCTGCCGGCAGTAAAAACAGGTCAGACCCCTCCCATCATAGCGAACTGCATGATCCCTTACCTCCCTCCCAGACACATAACCCCCAGAGTTACCTCCACCATCTCTGGCGTTTCTGATGTCCCTTGTGTCTCTGAGACTCCTTGGAGCGGGTGCTGCAGGTTGTGGTGGGCCCCCTTTACGTGCATTAAGATACTGCAGTGCAAGCTTGGCCGCCATAAGCCCGTCCTTGGGCTCGTGCTCTCGGACCCAGGTTCGAATGTCGTGTGGTAGAACTTGTAGAAGTTGCTCGAGGATGATGACCTCCCCGATTTCGTCCTGTGTCTTCTCCCCCGGTCTAACCCATCGTCGGTAGAGACCCTTGAGGCGGTGGTACGTCTCTGTCGGCGACTCACCCGATGGCGTTGATGCAGCTCTGAAGCGTTGACGGTAGGTTTCCGGTGAGATGTCAAACTTCACCAGCAGCGCTTCCTTCAAGCCCTTGTAGACATTGGACAGCCCCTCATCCATTGCTGTGTAAGCCTCTAAGGCCTTGCCCGTGAGCAATGGGACAAGCCTGCAGGCCCACTCTACTTCAGGCCACTGCCACGTCTTAGCCATGCGCTCAAACCTCAGCAGGTAGTTTTCAATGTCCTCTCCCTGCTGGTATGAGGGCATCTCTGGCTCCTTCCTCAGGAATGCTGGAAGATGGACGTTAACACTGCTGGACTGGTCTCCTGGTGCTGGCCTCATTACTGCTTGGGGTGCCTGCTGTGGAGTTGAAGTCCCTGCTGCATCGAGCCTTTGTCGTCCTGGTGTTGGAAGACCCAATCTTGGGTTCTCACTGACGAGTTCCGCCTGGTGGGGAGCTGTGAGGATAGATTGGCGTAGGCCACGTAACTCCTGCTTGAGGTCTTCGTCCCTCCTCTCAAGGCAGGTGAAAAGTTGCTGAAAAAGGGTTACCATGGTTGGGTGTGGTTCTGGTCCCCCAACTGCTCCTTCAGTCAGCAGCTCACCCAGTTCTGGTTGTCTTTGGCCCCGCGGTCGGGCTCCTAGTTTCTCATACTTGACCTCTTCTTCACCAGACGATTCCATGGTATTCCACCCCGGTTCAACTTCAGGTACCTTTTCTGACAGTTGATGCTGTTGCTGAGAACGCAATCCTGTACGCATTCCTTTACCTCTCTTGTTGGAATTCACTGATTTGCGGTACGCCATCCCACCACTGCCACCATATGTCACGTAGAGTAGGCCAGAAGGCTAAACTGGATAACCTAACCTCTATCAAAAATAAAAAGATGGCGGAACCGCAAAAGTTCTTCTGTGCAAAGGTGTTTATTTACAAGTGATTCCGGAACAAAAAACAACCGTACTGCCATCAACATCTATCTTATGGGACAGCTTAAAAACAATGCTGCCCCATCCACAGCTCAATCCAAAAATGCCTCTCCATGACTGAAAGAGAGGCTCCTTTTGTAGGGCTAGCCCCTCCCCTCAGAACAATTAACCCTAATTATTTAATCAATTAACCCTAATGAATTAATCCATTAACAATACAAACCTACATTTTCCATGAACTAAACATACTAAAGGATATACATTGCAACACGGTTTTAAACAATATCACAACATAACATTTACAACATTACATCACTACTGACAATATCTTTCAATATGCCCATATGCATTACTGAGCCATTTGGGACAGGCACTATAAAGCCAACCCAATTCCCTTAGCTCGGGTCCTTTTCCAGCATACCCGGAAGCTACAGAGATGGAGAGAGAGGAACAGAACAAACAAACAATGCGCTCATCCACAACATTGATAAGTATAATAATTATTGTATCTCTCAAATATGAACACTGACAGGTGTGAAATGCATGCACCAAGACAGAAGTTAATTTGTGTGTCGACCCACATTGTTAACTTATCTTATAATGGCGCAGGGAGGAGTGAAGAATATGTGTGTGCGTTAAAGAACCAAATGCTGCCCGCGGCCAGTGACGGACTTCTACGTCACACTATCACTTGATGGTTTCATTTCAGAGAGACAAATAATCATGTTTTTTTGCAAAATGCTGTATATCCTCCTCACTCTCAGAGAAATGAGTAGCACTGCTAGGTTTTACAGTCAAATGTAACAAATAACTACACGTTTTATGAAGAACAGTACAAATGATACAATTGTGACATCAATATCTAAAAAATGTAAAAACAAATGTTTTTCAATACAGTAATATGAGATCTGTAATGAATTTCCTCCTCTTCTTCCGAAGAGGAGAGGCGAAACGGATCAGAGGACCAATACGCGGCGTGGTAAGTGTCCATGGTTCTTTTTAATACGTTAAGGTACACATGAACAACTGACTACAAAAAACAAGAAATGTGAAAACTCAAAACAGTCCTATCTGGTGCAAAGACAGAGACAGGAACAATCACCCACAAACACACAGTGAAACCCAGGCTACCTAAGTATGATTCTCAATCAGAGACAACTAATGACACCTGCCTCTGATTGAGAACCATACTAGGCCGAAACATAGAAATACCCAAAACCTAGAAAAACAAACATAGACTGCCCAACCAACTCACGCCCTGACCATACTAACTAAATACAAAACACAGGAAATAAAGGTCAGAACGTGACAAGATCTGTACGTAAAACATTTACATTTGACATTTGACTAATCTAGCAAATGCTCTTATCCAGAGCAACTTACAGTAATAATATCATTTTACTACAGTGGGCTAAATTAGGAGTTCTTGGTTGTGTTAAAAGGATCCAACATTTTTTTTTCTTAATTTTTCGCCTGAAATGACAAACCCAAATCTAACTGCTTGTAGCTCAGGACCTGAAATGACAAACCCAAATCTAACTGCTTGTAGCTCAGGACCTGAAATGACAAACCCAAATCTAACTGCTTGTAGCTCAGGACCTGAAATGACAAACCCAAATCTAACTGCTTGTAGCTCAGGACCTGAAATGACATACCCAAATCTAACTGCTTGTAGCTCAGGACCTGAAATGACATACCCAAATCGAACTGCTTGTAGCTCAGGACCTGAAATGACATACCCAAATCGAACTGCTTGTAGCTCAGGACCTGAAATGACATACCCAAATCTAACTGCTTGTAGCTCAGGACCTGAAATGACATACCCAAATCGAACTGCTTGTAGCTCAGGACCTGAAGCAAGGATATGCATATTTGAAAAGGAAACACTTCGAAGTTTGTGGAAATTTAAAACGAATGTAGGAGAATATAACACATTAGATCTGGTAAAATATAATAAAAAGAAAAAAGCATTTTTTTTTTTTTTTCTACTATCATCTTTGAAATGCAAGAGAAAGGCCATAATGTATTATTCCAGCCAAGGCGCAATGTATATGTTGGCCACTAGTTGGCAGCAGCAGTATATGTGCAAAGGTTTAGACTGATCCAATGAACCATTGCATTTCTGTTCAAAGTTTTGTATCAAGACTGCTCAAATGTGCCAGATTGGTTTATTAACACATTTTCTAGTTCATAACTGTGCATGCTCCTCAAACAATGGCATGATATTATTTTATTGTAAGAGCCAATGTAAATTGGACAGTGCAGTTAGATAATTTAAGCTTGTTGGCAATATCAGATACAGTTGAAATTGGCAGTTAACATACACCTTAGCCAAATACATTTAAACTCAGTTTTTCAAAATTCCTGACATTTAATCCTCATACAAATTCACTGTCTTAGATCAGTTAGGATCCTCACTTTATTTTAAGAATGTGAAATGTCAGAATAATAGTAGAGAGAATGATTTATTTCAGCTTGTATTTCTTTGATCACATTCCCAGTGGGTCAGAAGTTTACATACACCTAATAAGTATTCGGTAGCATTGCCTTTGAATTGTTTAAACAAATCTACTTTGAAACAAGTGTCGACCTCACACACCCAACAATGTTTCATCACTAGACACAATCTGACCAACAATGACACAATCTGACCAACAATGACACAATCTGACCAACAATGTTTCATCACTAGACACAATCTTACCAACAATGTTTCATCACTAGACACAATCTGACTAACAATGTTACATCACTAGACACAATCTGACCAACAATGATACATCACTAGACACAATCTGACTAACAATGATACATCACTAGACACAATCTGACCAACAATGTTTCATCACTAGACACAATCTGACCAACAATGATACAATCTGACCAACAATGTTTCATCACTAGACACAATCTGACCAACAATGATACATCACTAGACACAATCTGACTAACAATGATACATCACTAGACACAATCTGACCAACAATGATACATCACTAGACACAATCTGACCAACAATGATACATCACTAGACACAATCTGACCAACAATGTTTCATCACTAGACACAATCTGACCAACAATGTTACATCACTAGACACAATCTGACCAACAATGATACAATCTGACCAACAATGATACATCACTAGACACAATCTGACCAACAATGATACATCACTAGACACAATCTGACCAACAATGATACAATCTGACCAACAATGATACATCACTAGACACAATCTGACCAACAATGATACAATCTGACCAACAATGATACATCACTAGACACAATCTGACCAACAATGATACAATCTGACTAACAATGTTACATCACTAGACACAATCTGACCAACAATGATACATCACTAGACACAATCTGACCAACAATGATACATCACTAGACACAATCTGACCAACAATGTTTCATCACTAGACACAATCTGACCAACAATGATACATCACTAGACACAATCTGACCAACAATGATACAATCTGACCAACAATGATACATCACTAGACACAATCTGACCAACAATGATACAATCTGACCAACAATGATACATCACTAGACACAATCTGACCAACAATGATACATCACTAGACACAATCTGACCAACAATGTTTCATCACTAGACACAATCTGACCAACAATGATACATCACTAGACACAATCTGACCAACAATGATACATCACTAGACACAATCTGACCAACAATGATACATCACTAGACACAATCTGACCAACAATGATACATCACTAGACACAATCTGACCAACAATGATACATCACTAGACACAATCTGACCAACAATGTTTCATCACTAGACACAATCTGACCAACAATGATACATCACTAGACACAATCTGACCAACAATGATACATCACTAGACACAATCTGACCAACAATGATACATCACTAGACACAATCTGACCAACAATGATACATCACTAGATACAATCTGACCAACAATGATACATCACTAGACACAATCTGACCAACAATGATACATCACTAGACACAATCTGACCAACAATGACACATCACTAGACACAATCTGACCAACAATGATACAATCTGACCAACAATGATACATCACTAGACACAATCTGACCAACAATGATACAATCTGACCAACAATGATACATCACTAGACACAATCTGACCAACAATGATACATCACTAGACACAATCTGACCAACAATGATACAATCTGACCAACAATGATACATCACTAGACACAATCTGACCAACAATGATACAATCTGACCAACAATGATACATCACTAGACACAATCTGACCAACAATGATACATCACTAGACACAATCTGACCAACAATGATACATCACTAGACACAATCTGACCAACAATGATACAATCTGACCAACAATGATACATCACTAGACACAATCTGACCAACAATGATACAATCTGACCAACAATGATACATCACTAGACACAATCTGACCAACAATGATACATCACTAGACACAATCTGACCAACAATGTTACATCACTAGACACAATCTGACCAACAATGATACAATCTGACCAACAATGATACATCACTAGACACAATCTGACCAACAATGATACATCACTAGACACAATCTGACCAACAATGATACAATCTGACCAACAATGATACATCACTAGACACAATCTGACCAACAATGATACAATCTGACCAACAATGATACATCACTAGGCACAATCTGACCAACAATGATACAATCTGACCAACAATGACACAATCTGACCAACAATGTTTCATCACTAGACACAATCTGACCAACAATGATACATCACTAGACACAATCTGACCAACAATGTTTCATCACTACACACAATCTGACCAACAATGATACAATCTGACCAACAATGATTCATCACTACACACAATCTGACCAACAATGTTTCATCACTACACACAATCTGACCAACAATGATACATCACTAGACACAATCTGACCAACAATGATACAATCTGACCAACAATGATACATCACTAGACACAATCTGACCAACAATGATACAATCTGACCAACAATGATACATCACTAGACACAATCTGACCAACAATGATACATCACTAGACACAATCTGACCAACAATGTTTCATCACTAGACACAATCTGACCAACAATGATACATCACTAGACACAATCTGACCAACAATGATACATCACTAGACACAATCTGACCAACAATGATACATCACTAGACACAATCTGACCAACAATGATACATCACTAGACACAATCTAACCAACAATGATACATCACTAGACACAATCTGACCAACAATGTTTCATCACTAGACACAATCTGACCAACAATGATACATCACTAGACACAATCTGACCAACAATGTTTCATCACTACACACAATCTGACCAACAATGATACAATCTGACCAACAATGTTTCATCACTACACACAATCTGACCAACAATGTTTCATCACTACACACAATCTGACCAACAATGTTTCATCACTACACACAATCTGACCAACAATGTTTCATCACTACACACAATCTGACCAACAATGATACAATCTGACCAACAATGACACAATCTGACCAACAATGTTTCATCACTAGACACAATCTGACCAACAATGTTACAATCTGACCAACAATGACACAATCTGACCAACAATGTTTCATCACTACACACAATCTGACCAACAATGTTTCATCACTAGACACAATCTGACCAACAATGTTTCATCACTAGACACAATCTGACCAACAATGATACATCACTAGACACAATCTGACCAACAATGATACATCACTAGACACAATCTGACCAACAATGATACATCACTAGACACAATCTGACCAACAATGATACATCACTAGACACAATCTGACCAACAATGATACATCACTAGACACAATCTGACCAACAATGTTTCATCACTAGACACAATCTGACCAACAATGATACATCACTAGACACAATCTGACCAACAATGATACATCACTAGACACAATCTGACCAACAATGATACATCACTAGACACAATCTGACCAACAATGATACATCACTAGATACAATCTGACCAACAATGATACATCACTAGACACAATCTGACCAACAATGATACATCACTAGACACAATCTGACCAACAATGACACATCACTAGACACAATCTGACCAACAATGATACAATCTGACCAACAATGATACATCACTAGACACAATCTGACCAACAATGATACAATCTGACCAACAATGATACATCACTAGACACAATCTGACCAACAATGATACATCACTAGACACAATCTGACCAACAATGATACAATCTGACCAACAATGATACATCACTAGACACAATCTGACCAACAATGATACAATCTGACCAACAATGATACATCACTAGACACAATCTGACCAACAATGATACATCACTAGACACAATCTGACCAACAATGATACATCACTAGACACAATCTGACCAACAATGATACAATCTGACCAACAATGATACATCACTAGACACAATCTGACCAACAATGATACAATCTGACCAACAATGATACATCACTAGACACAATCTGACCAACAATGATACATCACTAGACACAATCTGACCAACAATGTTACATCACTAGACACAATCTGACCAACAATGATACAATCTGACCAACAATGATACATCACTAGACACAATCTGACCAACAATGATACATCACTAGACACAATCTGACCAACAATGATACAATCTGACCAACAATGATACATCACTAGACACAATCTGACCAACAATGATACAATCTGACCAACAATGATACATCACTAGGCACAATCTGACCAACAATGATACAATCTGACCAACAATGACACAATCTGACCAACAATGTTTCATCACTAGACACAATCTGACCAACAATGATACATCACTAGACACAATCTGACCAACAATGTTTCATCACTACACACAATCTGACCAACAATGATACAATCTGACCAACAATGTTTCATCACTACACACAATCTGACCAACAATGTTTCATCACTACACACAATCTGACCAACAATGATACATCACTAGACACAATCTGACCAACAATGATACAATCTGACCAACAATGATACATCACTAGACACAATCTGACCAACAATGATACAATCTGACCAACAATGATACATCACTAGACACAATCTGACCAACAATGATACATCACTAGACACAATCTGACCAACAATGTTTCATCACTAGACACAATCTGACCAACAATGATACATCACTAGACACAATCTGACCAACAATGATACATCACTAGACACAATCTGACCAACAATGATACATCACTAGACACAATCTGACCAACAATGATACATCACTAGACACAATCTAACCAACAATGATACATCACTAGACACAATCTGACCAACAATGTTTCATCACTAGACACAATCTGACCAACAATGATACATCACTAGACACAATCTGACCAACAATGTTTCATCACTACACACAATCTGACCAACAATGATACAATCTGACCAACAATGTTTCATCACTACACACAATCTGACCAACAATGTTTCATCACTACACACAATCTGACCAACAATGTTTCATCACTACACACAATCTGACCAACAATGTTTCATCACTACACACAATCTGACCAACAATGATACAATCTGACCAACAATGACACAATCTGACCAACAATGTTTCATCACTAGACACAATCTGACCAACAATGTTACAATCTGACCAACAATGACACAATCTGACCAACAATGTTTCATCACTACACACAATCTGACCAACAATGTTACATAAGGATAGGATCACACAGGATGTAATGTACTTGAGTTGGCAAGCGAGTTGCTATTAAATACAGTATGCATTGCATTGACACACACACACACACACACACACACACACACACACACACACACACACACACACACACACACACACACACACACACACACACACACACACACACACACACACACACACACACACACACACACACACACACACACACACACACGCACGCTCTTCATATTTATGCATGAGCCTACTATACTGTGGTGTGATCAGTGTGGATTGCTTGTTTGCCCTTTAAGTGTCACATGTACAGTATTAATAACTCTATTTTTTCAGCTGTCAGATCCCCTGAAATAATCTGCATTCAACAACTGCCCTGTGGGCCAGACCCAGAATAGATGTCTGAATAATAAACGGTATTCTCCCTCTTATGTGTAAGTGTCAGTGTTACAGTGTGATTCTTTGTATAAATAATTAGACCTGAAAGAATAAGAATTTATATTGTAGGCAAAACCATTTTTTTGCCAATGTACACACCAACTGAAAACGTTGTATTAATCAACAGTCAAGTACTGTAAGTTGAGCCTCATACATAATGAATTGGAGCTCAAACCTCATGGGTTCAGTGGATAGAAAACAGGAGACAACTCAAGTACAGTTACACTCTGAGTCTAATGCAACCTGATAGCGCTGCAGAATGGAATTGTTTTTAAATCATTAGGGAGTAAATGATTCATTATCAGTTCGAAAGGGGTTTATTTCAGTTTGAGAATATTTTACTTTTTCACAGGATTCAACTTTTGTAAAAACGTACATATTAGATTAGCGTTATACTGCACCATATACAACGGGTTCCTGAAATACCCCGGGACCAACGTCAAACTGAAATACCCGAGGACCAATGTCAAACTGAAATACCCCAGGACCAATGTCTAGCTGAAATACCCCAGGACCAATGTCAGACTTAAATACCCCAGGACCAATGTCAAACTGAAATACCCCAGGACCAATGTCTAGCTGAAATACCCCAGGACCAATGTCAGACTGAAATACCCCAGGACCAATGTCAAACTGAAATACCCCAGGACCAATGTCAAACTGAAATACCCCAGGACCAATGTCAGACTGAAATACCCCAGGACCAATGTCAGACTGAAATACCCCAGGACCAATGTCTAGCTGAAATACCCCAGGACCAATGTCAGACTGAAATACCCCAGGACCAATGTCTAGCTGAAATACCCCAGGACCAATGTCAAACTGAAATACCCCAGGACCAATGTCAGACTGAAATACCCCAGGACCAATGTCAGACTGAAATACCCCAGGACCAATGTCAAACTGAAATACCCCAGGACCAATGTCTAGCTGAAATACCCCAGGACCAATGTCTAGCTGAAATACCCCAGGACCAATGTCTAGCTGAAAGACCCCGGGACCAATGTCTAGCTGAAATAACCCGGGACCAATGTCTAGCTGAAATACCCCAGGACCAATGTCAAACTGAAATACCCCAGGACCAATGTCAAACTGAAATACCCCAGGACCAATGTCAAACTGAAATACCCCAGGACCAATGTCAGACTGAAATACCCCAGGACCAATGTCTAGCTGAAATACCCCAGGACCAACGTAAAAAAATAGTAGTTCAGCTGTTTGAAGTTGGTGTACAAAAGCGAAAGTAAAAGACGCAGAAACGAAACTTAAACATTTGAGCATAGAAAAAAGCATATATATATAGATATATATAGAACAGATCATATATAGAACAGATCTGCCACTTCTTAGACTTGCTTTCTTTGAGAATGACAGATCTATAACAACATTTCTATGTGAATCAGAACAGCAAATCAACATCTCAACCCATCTCAACCCAGCACAGAGCTTATTACTGACCCATCAAATCAACATCTCAACCCAGCACAGAGCTCATTACTGACCCAGCAAATCAACATCTCAACCCAGCACAGAGCTCATTACTGACCCAGCAAATCAACATCTCAACCCAGCACAGAGCTCATTACTGACCCATCAAATCAACATCTCAACCCAGCACAGAGCTCATTACTGAACCATCAAATCAACATCTCAACCCAGCACAGAGCTCATTACTGACCCAGCAAATCAACATCTAGAACCCAGCAAGGAGCTCATTACTGACCCATCAAATCAACATCTAGAACCCAGCAAGGAGCTCATTACTGACCCATCAAATCAACATCTAGAACCCAGCAAGGAACTCATTACTGACCCAGCAAATCAACATCTCAACCCAGCACAGAGCTCATTACTGACCCAGCAAATCAACATCTCAACCCAGCACAGAGCTCATTACTGACCCAGCAAATCAACATCTCAACCCAGCACAGAGCTCATTACTGACCCAGTAAATCAACATCTCAACCCAGCACAGAGCTCATTACTGACCCATCAAATCAACATCTCAACCCAGCACAGAGCTCATTACTGACCCAGCAAATCAACATCTCAACCCAGCACAGAGCTCATTACTGACCCAGCAAATCAACATCTCAACCCAGCACAGAGCTCATTACTGACCCAGCAAATCAACATCTCAACCCAGCACAGAGCTCATTACTGACCCAGCAAATCAACATCTCAACCCAGCACAGAGCTCATTACTGACCCATCAAATCAACATCTCAACCCAGCACAGAGCTCATTACTGACCCAGCAAATCAACATCTCAACCCAGCACAGAGCTCATTACTGACCCAGCAAATCAACATCTCAACCCAGCACAGAGCTCATTACTGACCCAGCAAATCAACGTCTCAACCCAGCACAGAGATCATTACTGACCCATCAAATCAACGTCTCAACCCGAAGAGTAATGCAGAGTACGAGCTTACAGTTTTCAACAACGGTTACATCCTACTGCTCATTCACTCGTTGTACCACACTGCTGTGTTTCTAGCACCTGAAATGAGAGGCTGTGTTCAACTCAGACCGAGTAATGAGGGTTAGTGGTTGTTCCCTCCAAGCGGACTTGTTTCTCTTGGCCCGCGGCTTCACAACTCTTAGCGTAGGTGATGAAAGTCAAAAAGAGTTCAACTCTTGACATTCGTTGGCTCTGAAAAAAAAGTGTTACCACATTCAAATGTGTCTCTAAAGGTTTCAATGACTCTTTGGTTTGCTTAGCGTTGCCGCGTTGCCAAGAACCTCGGGGAGGGAAAGGCGAGAGTTTAAAGAATGGACAATTACTAACATTCCGGAATGAGAAGGTGGATCATTATTCAGACCAGTTGTTTATGGGTGTTTGTTCTCTTCACTGAAACGCTGTTCTTGCTAAATTGGAAAGTTATGTTACACATTATACGTGATTACAGCTGGTCGTTTCTTACACATACATTGAAGCCAAAACGTTGAGCTGGAAATAATCTGTTTTTATTTCTGAACTCAGTGATTTATACTCACATTACATTTCATGTTGATGTCCACTACTGT
>NW_025746371.1:47500-67500 GCF_021184085.1 Oncorhynchus gorbuscha
GCCACAACATTCATTACTAGATTCAGCTGAGGACTAGCACTTAAGGAATTATTTGTACCAATTACAATGCTCTTGTTTTAGAAATGTTCAGGACCAGTTTCTTTATTGGCCACCCATTCCAAAAACAGACTGCAACTCATTAAGGGTTTCAATGACTTCATTAGCTGTTGTTACTGATGCATATGTGGTTGAATCATCAGCATACATGGACACACAAGCTTCGTTTAATGCCAGTGGCAGGTCATTGGTAAAAATATAAAAGACTAGAGGGCCTAGAGAGCTGCCCTGCAGTACACCATGCTTTTCATGTTTAACAATAGAGACGCTTCCATTAAAGAAAACACTGAGTTCTATTAGATAAATAGCTTTGAATCCAGCCATTAACAAGCTTTCTCAAAAACAGGTTATGGTCAATAATATTAAAGGCTGCACTGAAATCTAACAGTACAGCTCCCACAATCTTCTTATTATCAATTTCTTTAAACCAATCATCAGTCATTTGTGTCAGTACAGTACATGTTGAGTGCCCTTTCTCTATAAGCATGCTGAAAGTCTAAAGTCTATAAATCCCAGACAGTGTCACCAGCAAAGCACCCCGATACCATCACACCTCCTCCTCCATGTTTCATGGTGGGAACCGCACATGCGGAGATCATCAATTCACTCTGCATCTCACAGCGGTCAAAGACACAGCGGTCAAATTTAGACTAGTCAGACCAAAGGACCGATTTCCACCGATCTAATGTCCATTGCTCGTGTTTCTTGGCCCAAGCAAGTCTCTTATTATTGGTGTCCTTTTTAGTGGTTTCTTTGCAGCATTTCGACGATGAAGACCTGAGTCACGCAGTCTCTTAACAGTTGATGTTGAGATGTGTCTGTTACTTGAACTCTGTGAAGCATTTATTTGGGCTGCAATTTCTGAGGCTAATGAACTTATCTTCTGCAGCAGAGGTAACTCTGGGTCTTCCTTTCCTGTGGCCGTCCTCATGAGAGCCAGTTTCATCAACGAGCTCAATGGTTTTTGCGACTGCACTTTCAAAGTTCTTCAAATTTTCCGCATTGACGAACATTCATGTCTTAAGAAGGAAAGAAATGCCACTATTCAACTTTTAACAAGGCACACTGAAATGCATTCCAGGTGACTACATCATGAAGCTGGTTGAGAGAATGCCAAGCGTGTGCAAAGCCATCATCAAGGCAAAGGGTGGCTATTTTGAAGAATCTCAAATATATTTTAATTTGTTTAACACTTTTTGGTCACTACATGATTCCATATGTTTTATTTCATAGTTTTGATGTCGTCACTATTATTCTACATTGTAGAAAATAGTTTAAAAAATAAAGAAAAACCCTGGAATGAGTTGGTGTGTTCAAACGTTTCACTGGTACTGAATATAAAAACTACTGGAAGCCCTATGTAAACCAATGGGAATAGTAATGGTATGGAATATACCGGAAAACTACTGGAAGCCCTATGTAAACCAATGGGAATAGTAATGGTATGGAATATACCGGAAAACTACTGGAAGCCCTATGTAAACCAATGGGAATAGTAATGGTATGGAATATACCGGAAAACTACTGGAAGCCCTATGTAAACCAATGGGAATAGTAATGGTATGGAATATACCGGAAAACTACTGGAAGCCCTATGTAAACCAATGGGAATAGTAATGGTATGGAATATACCGGAAAACTACTGGAAGCCCTATGTAAACCAATGGGAATAGTAATGGTATGGAATATACCGGAAAACTACTGGAAGCCCTATGTAAACCAATGGGAATAGTAATGGTATGGAATATACCGATATAAAACACTACAAACAACATTCAGATTGGAACAGAGTCTGTAACAATATCCCAATGTCCTCCTGAATATTAATCTTCTACTAAAACATTACAAATCATTTACAGATTATATTTGACTCTGCGGAAACGCTGACAATTTAAACTTGGTCCTACTCCAAATTGTCTGTTGTGTTCTCAAATAAATATTGGAACCTAAATGCACATGAGGGACTGCCCCAGTGTGAAGAGCTCCTGGTCACATGATGTGGGACTGCCCCAGTGTGAAGAGCTCCTGGTCACATGACGTGGGACTGCCCCAGTGTGAAGAGCTCCTGGTCACATGATGTGGGACTGCCCCAGTGTGATGACTTCCTGGTCACATGACGTGGGACTGCCCCAGTGTGATGACTTCCTGGTCACATGACGTGGGACTGCCCCAGTGTGAAGACCTCCTGGTCACATGACGTGGGACTGCCCCAGTGTGAAGACCTCCTGGTCACATGACGTGGGACTGCCCCAGTGTGAAGACCTCCTGGTCACATGACGTGGGACTGCCCCAGCATGACGACTTCCTGGTCACATGACATGGGACTACCCCAATGTGAAGACCTTTTAGTCACAGCTTGACAGGTGTGTGTGGAACATAGTGGGTGTTGCCGTTCCATATCTCCCCGATACATTACTGTTGAACGATGACTCTTCACTGACTCTCACCCCAGAAATAAGTATGTTAGTCTGGACTCACTGTGGCAAAAATGATGTTGGTGACCAGATGGAAGCTCAGCATAACTCAATGGCTACAAAACTTCCTTGACGTCCTTTCATTAGAGCTAATAGATGCATTCAACAGAACAATCCAAAAGGTTTTTACGAGTTAATTTAATGTAATTGTGTTTTGAATTCATCAGTTTTATTTTGAACGTCGGATATATTCAGGCTGATTCTATACGTGTGCCTTGGTCCCACAGAAATATTACCAACAGAAGATGAGTTACCCAGGATGTTTTGTTTCATGTATAGATATGTTCATAACATGAAGCAGTGGGGGGTAGGAATGGGTTACGCCTACTGAGGAGGGAGGGAGAGGGGAGATGCCTACTGAGGAGGGAGGGAGAGGGGAGATGCCTACTGAGGATGGAGGGAGAAGGGAGAAGCCTGCTGAGGAGGGAGGGAGAGGGGAGACGCCTACTGAGGAGGGAGAGAGAGGGGAGACGCCTGCTGAGGAGGGTGGGAGAGGGAGACGCCTACTGAGGAGGGTGGGAGAGGGTAGACGCCTACTCAGGAGGGAGGGAGAGGGGAGACGCCTACTGAGGAGGGAGGGAGAGGGGAGACGCCTACTGAGGAGGGAGGGAGAGGGGAGACGCCTACTGAGGAGGGAGGGAGAGGGGAGACGGCTACTGAGGAGGGAGGGAGAGGGAGACGCCTACTGAGGAGGGAGGGAGAGGGAGATGCCTGCTGAGGAGGGAGGGAGAGGGGAGACGCCTACTGAGGAGGGAGGGAGAGGGGAGACGCCTACTGAGGAGGGTGGGAGAGGGGACACGCCTACTGAGGAGGGTGGGAGAGGGGAGACGCCTACTGAGGAGGGAGGGAGAGGGTAGATGCCTACTGAGGAGGGAGGGAGAGCGGATACGCCTACTGAGGAGGGAGGGAGAGGAGAGACGCCTACTGAGGAGGGAGAGGGAGGGAGAGGGTAGAGGCCTACTGAGGAGGGAGGGAGAGGGGAGACGGCTACTGAGGAGGGAGGGAGAGGGGAGACGCCTACTGAGGAGGGAGGGAGAGGGGAGACGCCTACTGAGGAGGGATGGAGAGGGGAGACGCCTACTGAGGAGGGAGGGAGAGGGTAGACGCCTACTGAGGAGGGAGGGAGAGGGGAGACGCCTACTGAGGAGGGTGGGAGAGAGGGAGACACCTACTGAATAGGGAGGGAGAGGGGAGACGCCTACTGAGGAGGGAGGGAGAGGGGAGATGCCTACTGAGGAGGGAGGGAGAGGGGAGACGCCTACTGAGGAGGGAGACGGGGAGGAAGACGCCTACTGAGGAGGAGGGAGAGGGGAGATGCCTACTGAGGAGGGAGGGAGAGGGGAGGCACCTACTGAGGATGGAGGGAGAGGGGGAGACGCCTACTGAGGAGGGAGGGAGAGGGGAGATGCCTACTGAGGAGGGAGGGAGAGGGGAGACGCCTACTGAGGAGGGAGGGAGATGGGAGAGACAGTACCTATCCATTTTCTTTCTCTAATGTTTTTGTTTCTTTATATATATATATTTAGGAAAATAAATGATAATAATAATAAAAAGTTGGTCACAATAGTACATATATATTTTTAGGAAAATCTGAAATGTATTGAGTTAATAAGTACTCAATCCTTTGCCATAACAAGCCTAAATAAGTTCAGTAGTGACAATTTGGTAACAAATCACATAATAAGTTGCATGGACTCACTCTGTGTGCAGTAATAGTGTTTAACATGATTTTTAAATGACTACCCTATCTCTGTACCCCACAATTACAATGATCTGGAATGTTCAGGGAGGTGTTCCAATAGTTCACAAAGAAGGACACCTACTGGTAGATGTTTTTTTTAAAGCAGACATTGAAGATCCCTTTTGAGCATGGTGCAGATATTAATTACAATTTGGATGTTGTATCAATATACACCCAGTCACTACAAAGATACAGTTGCCCTTCCTAACTCAGTTGCCGGAGAGGAAGGAAACAGGCAATGGCGATTTTAAAACAGTTAAAGAGTTTAATGGCTGTGATAGGATAAAACTGAGGATGGATCAACAGCATTGGAGGTTCTCCACAATATTAACCTAGTTGACCGAGTGAAAATATTCCAAAACATGTTATCAATGACACACTAAAGTAATACTGCAAAATATGTGTCAAAGAAATTCACTTTTTGTCCTGAATACAAAGCATGGTGGGCGGGTGGGTGGGTAAGTAGGTAGGCAGGTGAGTAGGTGAGTAGGTGGGTAGGTAGACCGAGGAGTTGAAGTCAGAACAAGGAACTATTATCATAAATGATTATTAATCCGTCGAGGGACAGGATACTTGGCATTTTAATGGAATCTTATATTTCTCTTAATGATTTTTTTTGCAAATGGTTGTCTGATTATAACATGATTTAGGCGTTTTATCTTAATAGGATATGAGAAGCTATTAGCTGGATGTGTCTCTGTCAGTCAGTCCGTCCGTCGTTCTTTAGAGAGCGAGAGCCCCCGAAGCTCAGTAATATTGAAACCATTAACAGGGTTTGATGTACATTACACTGTTACAAGACGGACTGCAATGCTCCATGAATAAATATGGCCTTTTATATTGGAGCGCTTTGCCTTGAAGCTCTATGACGGTCCTGATGAGTGGCTGAATAAAGGGATGTCTCTCTTCATCTCCTCACAGTGATGTCATGACGACTGTAGTTCATCCAATTATTCACGTGTGTCAAAAGGACGTGTTACATAACCGTGGGAGATTTTATAATTGATGCATGTTATGTCTATTCATAAACACGGATAAACCTTGATCTCAGTAAGATGCTGGGTGGTATTCTAGACATCGCCCCTCAGAAGAAGTGACATCTCCCCTCAGAAGAAGTGAATGAAAAGGCATCTCCCCTCAGAAGAAGTGAATGAAAAGGCATCTCCCCTCAGAAGAAGTGCATAGAATGTGTTCTAAATGGTACACTACTCCGTACGTAATGCACTCAGCGTGCACTGCTCCCGGCCCACCACAGGAGTCGCTTGTGCGCGATGAGACAAGGATATCCCTACCGGCCAAACCCTCCCTAACCCAGACGATGCTAGGCCAATAGTGCGTCGTCACATGGACCTCCCGGTCGCGGCCGGCTGTCGACAGAGCCTGGACTCAAACCCAGAGTCTCTGGTGGCACAGCTAGCGCTGCGATGCAGTGCTCTAGACCACTGCGCCACCATATCTTCTTAGACAAAGTGCAGAAGTGCAACACTGTACCCTTGACTAGGGGATATGACCAATGTCCTGGAGGCTGTCTCGGACTAAAGGTGGCGTAGTCTCCAGCCTGTAGCTCAGGCAGGAAGCTGATGATTCTGCCCTCGGTGAGCAGTTCTAGAGCTGAATCAGTCCTGAACAGCCAATCAAATGGCTTCCCAGACTATTTGCTCCCCCTCCTCTTTTAACGCTGCTTCTACTCTCTGTTTATTATCTATGCATAGTCACTTTAACTCTGCCTACATGTACATACTACCTCAATTACCTCGACTAATCTGTGCCTCTGCACATTGACTCTGTACCGGTACCCCCTGTATATAGCCTCGCTACTGTTATTTTAGTGCTGCTCTTTAATAATTATTTGTTATTTATTTGTTAGTTTTTTTACTTAACACTTATTTTTTCTTTAAACTACATAGTTGTTGAAGGCTTTGTAAGTAAAGCATTTCACTATAAGGTCTGAATTACTGATGTATTTGGCAAATGTGACAAATAAAATTAGATTAGATTTGATTTTCCGCATCCCAAATGACACTTCATCCATCGTACAGGGAACTATTTTCTACCCATAATGTAGTGCACTACGTAGGGAATAGGGCGCCATTGGGGACACACCCCCTAGAGCATGTCTGGCTCTAACCTCCCCGTCTGCTATTAGAGAAGACACGGTCACCCATTGAACCTATACAGCTATACAGCACACTGAAGAATACAGAAACAGCTGATAATGACCACTCCGCTATTCATGCATAGAATCTGACTGTCTGAGAAGCTCTGGGCTCTGTGTTCACTGTCTATATAGGAGACAGTTCTAGAACACTAAGGTTTCATGCATAGAATCTGACTGTCTGAGAAGCTCTGGGCTCTGTGTTCACTGTCTATATAGGAGACAGTTCTAGAACACTAAGGTTTCATGCATAGAATCTGACTGTCTGAGAAGCTCTGGGCTCTGTGTTCACTGTCTATATAGGAGACAGTTCTAGAACACTAAGGTTTCATGCATAGAATCTGACTGTCTGAGAAGCTCTGGGCTCTGTGTTCACTGTCTATATAGGAGACAGTTCTAGAACACTAAGGTTTCATGCATAGAATCTGACTGTCTGAGAAGCTCTGGGCTCTGTGTTCACTGTCTATATAGGAGACAGTTCTAGAACACTAAGGTTTCATGCATAGAATCTGACTGTCTGAGAAGCTCTGGGCTCTGTGTTCACTGTCTATATAGGAGACAGTTCTAGAACACTAAGGTTTCATGCATAGAATCTGACTGTCTGAGAAGCTCTGGGCTCTGTGTTCACTGTCTATATAGGAGACAGTTCTAGAACACTAAGGTTTCATGCATAGAATCTGACTGTCTGAGAAGCTCTGGGCTCTGTGCTCACTGTCTATATAGGGGACAGTTCTAGAACTCTAAGGTTGAGCTGTGATAAAAGGCCTGCACTTCCCAATTCACGTGATAAAAATCATTACAGCAAATCAATAAAATTTTACAACAGTTAAACAAATATCGTTGATGTTGATGTAAAAAAAAATTAAAAGCTTTTGAAATATCAATAATTGATTGGTACATCTGAGAACTGATACCCAGAGTGGAGACTTGACAGTGGAGACAGACACCCTTTACATATGTAAAACGAGGGATCTGATTGGTACATCTGAGAACTGATACCCAGAGTGGAGACTTGACAGTGGAGACAGACACCCTTTACATATGTAAAACGAGGGATCTGATTGGTACATCTGAGAACTGATACCCAGAGTGGAGACTTGACAGTGGAGACAGACACCCTTTACATATGTAAAACGAGGGATCTGATTGGTACATCTGAGAACTGATACCCAGAGTGGAGACTTGACAGTGGAGACAGAGACCCTTTACATATGTAAAACGAGGGATCTGATTGGTACATCTGAGACCTGATACCCAGAGTGGAGACTTGACAGTGGAGACAGACACCCTTTACATATGTAAAACGAGGGATCTGATTGGTACATCTGAGAACTGATACCCAGAGTGGAGACTTGACAGTGGAGACAGACACCCTTTACATATGTAAAACGAGGGATCTGATTGGTACATCTGAGAACTGAGTGGAGACTTGACAGTGGAGACAGACACCCTTTACATATGTAAAACGAGGGATCTGATTGGTACATCTGAGACCTGATACCCAGAGTGGAGACTTGACAGTGGAGACAGACATCCTTTACATATGTAAAACGAGGGATCTAATTGTTTACCATGTGTGTTTGTTACCCTTATCTCTCCCTGTGCTGCAGTTCAACCCTGTTGGCAGAGTCAACATGTTGTGACTGGGTTTAAGACTGTCCGACACACATCTATGTGTCTCTTTAGTCAAGTCTATTAAAAACTGTCCAATAGTTACAAACCTACTTTTATCCCCCTGTCTTTTAGCTCCCTTGTTTTTAAAACAACGTAAACAGATTAAACTCAGAAGGGAGCTGAAGAAATATAAAATATATAATATAAAATACAAAGGAAATAAAAAATAAGTGTTGAATTTTCAAGAATAGATAAAGTAAATAATTTATATATACATGCAGATCTTACATTGATTCTTAGATGATTTCATCAGACATCAGGGTTTTTGTCCTCTGACAACAACCCTTGTGATTCCATAAACTTAAAGAGCGAACCCTGTTTTTATTACAACATAAATACAACAGTTTGGTTCAACCGCAGGATGAAAGGCAAACAGCCCCTCTGAACATTGAATGTAAGGCCTATGTGCTCACATCCTTCAGACGAGCATCAGTGACACGGAGAAGAAGAAAGGCTTCTAGTTTCCAACAACATGTATGTACTGTAGTCTACGTCCTTAATGCTTTATATTATCCTGTTTCATAACAAAAACAGAAAGAAAGAAAGATGAAGAGAGAGAGTGCACACGCAAGAGAGAGAGAGTAAGGCAGAGAGAGAGAGTGTGTGCACACGCGCAAGAGAGAGAGAGTAAGACAGAGAGAGAGAGTGTGTGTGCACGCGCAAGAGAGAGAGAGTAAGGCAGAGAGAGAGAGTGTGTGTACACGCGCAAGAGAGAGAGAGTAAGGCAGAGAGAGAGTGTGTGCACGCGCAAGAGAGAGAGAGTAAGACAGAGAGAATGATAGACAGAGAGAACAAGGGAAAGAGAGACAGAGAGAAAAAGATGGAGAGAGAGTGTGTGCACGCGTGCAAGAGAGAGAACGATAGACAGAGAGAACAAAAGAAAGAGAGACAGAGAGAAAGAAAGAGAGAGAGAGGGAAGGAGAGAGGAAGACAAAGAGAACGATAGAACGAGGCACAGAGAGAATGGAAGACAGAGACAGAGAGACAGAGAGACAGAGAGCAGGAGAGAGGGGCAGAGAGAGAGAAAGAAAAGAGAGAGAGAGTAAGACAAAGAGAAAGATAGAACGAGAGACAGAGAGAACGGTAGACAGAGAGAAAGAAAGACAGAGAGACAGAGAAAGACAGAGAGACAGAGAGAACGGTAGACAGAGAGAAAGAAAGACAGAGAGACAGAGAAAGACAGAGAGACAGAGAGAAACAGAGAGACAGAGAGAACGGTAGACAGAGAGAAAGAAAGACAGAGAGACAGAGAGACAGAGAGAGACAGAGACAGAGAGAACGGTAGACAGAGAGAAAGAAAGACAGAGAGACAGAGAAAGACAGAGAGACAGAGAGAAACAGAGAGACAGAGAGACCGGTAGACAGAGAGAAAGAAAGACAGAGAGACAGAGAAAGACAGAGAGACAGAGAGAATGGTAGACAGAGAGAAAGAAAGACAGAGAGACAGAGAAAGACAGAGAGACAGAGAGACAGAGAGAGACAGAGAGACAGAGAGAACGGTAGACAGAGAGAACGGTGGACAGAGAGACAGAGAGACAGAGAGAGACAGAGAGACAGAGAGAACGGTAGACAGAGAGAAAGAAAGACAGAGAGACAGAGAAAGACAGAGAGACAGAGAGAAACAGAGAGACAGAGAGAACGGTAGACAGAGAGAATGGTAGACAGAGAGACAGAGAGACAGAGAGACTGGTAGACAGAGAGACAGAGAGAGACAGAGAGAAAGAAAGACAGAGAGAAAGAAAGACAGAGAGACAGAGAGACAGAGAGACTGGTAGACAGAGAGAACGGTAGACAGAGAGAAAGAACGACAGAGAGACAGAGAAAGACAGAGAGACAGAGAGACAGAGAAACAGAGAGACAGAGAGACAGAGAGAACCGTAGACAGAGAGACAGAGAGACAGAGAGAGACAGAGAGAGAAGTAGAGGATCCATCCCTCTAATAGGAGAAGTAGAGGAACCATCCCTCTAAGAGGGGAAGTAGAGGAACCATCCCTCTAAGAGGAGAAGTAGAGGAACCATCCCTCTAAGAGGAGAAGTAGAGGATCCATCCCTCTAAGAGGAGAAGTAGAGGAACCATCCCTCTAAGTGGAGAAGTAGAGGATCCATCCCTCTAAGAGGATCCATCCCTCTAAGAGGAGAAGTAGAGGATCCATCCCTCTAAGAGGAGAAGTAGAGGAACCATCCCTCTAAGTGGAGAAGTAGAGGATCCATCCCTCTAAGAGGATCCATCCCTCTAAGAGGAGAAGTAGAGGAACCATCCCTCTAAGAGGAGAAGTAGAGGATCCATCCATCTAAGAGGAGAAGTAGAGGATCCATCCCTCTAAGAGGAGAAGTAGAGGATCCATCCCTCTAAGAGGAGAAGTAGATGAACCATCCCTCTAAGAGGAGAAGTAGAGGATCCATCCCTCTAAGAGGAGAAGTAGAGGAACCATCCCTCTAAGAGGAGAAGTAGAGGAACCATCCCTCTAAGAGGAGAAGTAGAGGCTCCATCCCTCTAAGAGGAGAAGTAGAGGATCCATCCCTCTAAGAGGAGAAGTAGAGGAACCATCCCTCTAAGAGGGGAAGTAGAGGAACCATCCCTCTAAGAGGAGAAGTAGAGGAACCATCCCTCTAAGAGGAGAAGTAGAGGAACCATCCCTCTAAGTGGAGAAGTAGAGGATCCATCCCTCTAAGAGGAGAAGTAGAGGATCCATCCCTCTAAGAGGAGAAGTAGAGGATCCATCCCTCTAAGAGGAGAAGTAGATGAACCATCCCTCTAAGAGGAGAAGTAGAGGATCCATCCCTCTAAGAGGAGAAGTAGAGGAACCATCCCTCTAAGAGGAGAAGTAGAGGAACCATCCCTCTAAGAGGAGAAGTAGAGGCTCCATCCCTCTAAGAGGAGAAGTAGAGGATCCATCCCTCTAAGAGGAGAAGTAGAGGAACCATCCCTCTAAGAGGAGAAGTAGAGGCTCCATCCCTCTAAGAGGAGAAGTAGAGGATCCATCCCTCTAAGTGGAGAAGTAGAGGATCCATCCCTCTAAGAGGAGAAGTAGAGGATCCATCCCTCTGATAGGAGAAGTAGAGGATCCATCCCTCTAAGAGGAGAAGTAGAGGATCCATCCCTCTAAGAGGAGAAGTAGAGGATCCATCCCTCTAAGAGGATCCATCCCTCTAAGAGGATCCATCCCTCTAAGAGGAGAAGTAGAGGATCCATCCCTCTAAGAGGAGAAGTAGAGGATCCATCCCTCTAAGAGGATCCATCCCTCTAAGAGGAGAAGTAGAGGGTCCATCCCTCTAAGAGGAGAAGTAGAGGGTCACAGTACCCCTGTATCCACCCCTGAGTTAATGATGACAGTACCCCTGTATCCACCCCTGAGTTAATTATGACAGTATTCTTCTATCCACCCCTGAGTTAATGATGACAGTATCCCTCTATCCACCCCTGAGTTAATGATGACAGTATCCCTCTCTGAGTTAATGATGACCGTATCCCTCCATCCACCCCTGAGTTAATGATGACAGTATCCCTCTCTGAGTTAATGATGACAGTATCCCTCTATCCACCCCTGAGTTAATGATGACAGTATCCCTCTATCCACCCCTGAGTTAATGATGACAGTATCCCTCTATCCAACCCTGAGTTAATGATGACAGTATCCCTCTCTGAGTTAATGATGACAGTATCCCTCCATCCACCCCTGAGTTAATGATGACAGTATCCCTCCATCCACCCCTGAGTTAATGATGACAGTATCCCTCTATCCACCCCTGAGTTAATGATGACAGTATCCCTCTATCCACCCCTGAGTTAATGATGACAGTATCCCTCTCTGAGTTAATGATGACAGTATCCCTCCATCCACCCCTGAGTTAATGATGACAGTATCCCTCTCTGAGTTAATGATGACAGTATCCCTCTATCCACCCCTGAGTTAATGATGACAGTATCCCTCTATCCAACCCTGAGTTAATGATGACAGTATCCCTCTCTGAGTTAATGATGACAGTATCCCTCCATCCACCCCTGAGTTAATGATGACAGTATCCCTCCATCCACCCCTGAGTTAATGATGACAGTATCCTCATCCACCCCTGAGTTAATGATGACAGTATCCCTCTATCCACCCCTGAGTTAATGATGACAGTATCCCTCTCTGAGTTAATGATGACAGTATCCCTCCATCCACCCCTGAGTTAATGATGACAGTACCCCTCTATCCACCCCTGAGTTAATGATGACAGTACCCCTCTATCCACCCCTGAGTTAATGATGACAGTACCCCTCTATCCACCCCTGAGTTAATGATGACAGTATCCCTCTCTGAGTTAATGATGACAGTACCCCTCTATCCACCCCTGAGTTAATGATGACAGTATCCCTCTCTGAGTTAATGATGACAGTATCCCTCTATCCACCCCTGAGTTAATGATGACAGTATCTCTCTCTGAATTAATGATGACAGTATCCCTCTATCCACCCCTGAGTTAATGATGACAGTACCCCTGTATCCACCCCTGAGTTAATGATGACAGTATCCCTCTATCCACCCCTGAGTTAATGATGACAGTATCCCTCTATCCACCCCTGAGTTAATGATGACAGTACCCCTCTCTCCACCCCTGAGTTAATGATGACAGTATCCCTCTATCCACCCCTGAGTTAATGATGACAGTACCCCTCTATCCACCCCTGAGTTAATGATGACAGTATCCCTCTCTGAGTTAATGATGACAGTATCCCTCTATCCACCCCTGAGTTAATGATGACTGTGCCCCTCTCTCCACCCCTGAGTTAATGATGACAGTATCCCTCTATCCACCCCTGAGTTAATGATGACAGTACCCCTCTCTCCACCCCTGAGTTAATGATGACAGTGCCCCTCTCTCCACCCCTGAGTTAATGATGACAGTATCCCTCTCTGAGTTAATGATGACAGTATCCCTCTATCCACCCCTGAGTTAATGATGACAGTATCCCTCTCTGAGTTAATGATGACTGTGCCCCTCTCTCCACCCCTGAGTTAATGATGACAGTATCCCTCTATCCACCCCTGAGTTAATGATGACTGTGCCCCTCTCTGAGTTAATGATGAAAGTATCCCTTTATCCACCCCTGAGTTAATGATGACAGTATCCCTTTATCCACCCCTGAGTTAATGATGACAGTACCCCTCCATCCACCTCTGAGTTAATGATGACAGTATCCCTTTATCCACCCCTGAGTTAATGATGACAGTACCCCTCCATCCACCTCTGAGTTAATGATGACAGTATCCCTTTATCCACCCCTGAGTTAATGATGACAGTATCCCTCTATCCACCCCTGAGTTAATGATGACAGTATCCCTCTATCCACCCCTGAGTTAATGATGACAGTATCCCTCTATCCACCCCTGAGTTAATGATGACAGTATCCCTCTATCCACCCCTGAGTTAATGATGACTGTGCCCCTCTCTGAGTTAATGATGACAGTGCCCCTCTCTCCACCCCTGAGTTAATGATGACAGTATCCCTCTCTCCACCCCTGAGTTAATGATGACAGTATCCCTCTATCCACCCCTGAGTTAATGATGACAGTATCCCTCTATCCACCCCTGAGTTAATGATGACAGTATCCCTTTATCCACCCCTGAGTTAATGATGACAGTATCCCTCTCTGAGTTAATGATGACAGTATCCCTTTATCCACCCCTGAGTTAATAATAATAGGATCCCACAACAAATGTACAATGACGTGCTACCCCGGCTAAACCCGGACTGCGCTGGGCCATAGGACTCCCAATCACAGCTGGATTTGATGCAGCCTGGATTCGAACCAGGTATTGCAGTGATGCTTCTTGCACTGAGATGCAGTGCCTTAGGCCGCTGCGCCACTCGGAAGCCCAAGAGTGAAGGAAAGGAGGGATGGAGGAATGGATTAAAGGAGGGATGGAGGATGGGAGGGACAGAGGAATGGAGAAACTGGGGAAGGGAGGAACGGAGAAATGGAGGGATGGAGGAATGGAGGGATAGAGAGATGGAGGAATGGAGGGATGGAAGGATGGAGAAATAGAGGGATAGAGAGATGGAGGAATAGAGGGATGGAGGGATGGAGGAATAGATGGATAGAGAGATGGAGGAATGGAAAGATGGAGGTACGGAGGGATGGAGGAATGGAGGGATGGAAGAATGGAGGGATAGAGAGATGGAGGAACGGAGGGATGTAGGGATGGACGAACAGCGGAATGGAGGGATGGAGGAATGGATTAATGGAGGGATGGAGGAATGAAGGAATGGAGGAATGGATTAATGGAGGGATGGAGGAATGAAGGAACAAAGGAATGGAGGAATGGATTAACGGAGGGATGAAGGGATGGAGGAATGGATGGATGGATTAATGGAGAATGGAGGAATGGAGGAATGGAGGAATGGATTAATGGAGGGATGAAGGGATGGAGGAATGGATGGATGGATTAATGGAGAATGGAGGAATGGAGGAATGGAGGAATGGATTAACGGAGGGATGAAGGGATGGAGGAATGGAGGGATGGATTAATGGAGAATGGAGGAATGGTGTAATGGACGGAGGGATGGAGGAATGGAGGGACGGAGGGATGGAGGAATGGAGGGATGGATTAATGGAGAATGGAGGAATGGAGGGACGGAGGGATGGAGGGACAGAGGGATAGAGGCCTGGAGGGACAGAGGGATGGAGTGATTCTGCCTCCTGTGATCTACAGCAGAAATCGATGAAATGGAACCAATATGTCCTATAGTCAGGGGCTAACAACATGCCCTCCACAAAGGAAAGGCAATGAGACAGAAGTGGAAGATAGATTTGACTGATTCTTCTCTAAGTAGTTTCAGAATAGTGATTACTTATCAGTAGTAATTTTAACTACAGAGTCTCGCTATCATTAACGTGTGACGTAAAGCAGTAGAATGAAGATCTATAATTTTTCTCTCGATGCCCGTTTGAGTCAATATCAACGCTTTGCTGAAGCGCTTCAGGTGGACGGACATCAATTAGGAGCCAGATGGATGGTGATCCAGCAGAATAGCCACATCCCAGAGGAAACATCCCTGATGAACAACAACATCTCTATGGCATGAACAGGGTGCTCCCACAGTTACCACGGTAGGTTAAGGACTGACTGCTTCCTTATTTAAACCATTTAAACAATTGATGCTGTTGCTCCACAGCCCTGCCAGGTCCTGATCCCCTCTAATGCAGTGGTTTGAGCCAATCACGAATGAATCAACTGAATGTTCATGGCTGTGTTCACCATCTTGACGAACTTATATGGAAGATCAACACTCTACCTGCGGTGTATCTATTCTATATGGAAGATCACTACTCTACCTACAGTGTATCTAGTCTAAAGGAAGATCACTACTCTACCTACGGTGTATCTATTCTATATAGAAGGTCACTACTCTACCTGCGGTGTATCTATTCTATATGGAAGATCACTACTCTACCTACAGTGTATCTAGTCTAAAGGAAGATCACTACTCTACCTACGGTGTATCTATTCTATATGGAAGATCACCACTCTACCTACAGTGTATCTATTCTATATGGAAGATCACTACTCTACCTACGGTGTATCTAGTCTAAAGGAAGATCACCACACTACCTATGGTGTATCTAGTCTATATGTAAGATCACTACTCTACCTACAGTGTATCTAATATGAAAATTACATACAGTGCATTCGGAAAGTTCAGACCTCAGACTTTTTCCACATTTTGTAACGTTACAGAACTGTTCTAAAATGATTAAATTGTTGTTGTTTTTGTACAAAAATTATAATCTAAAATATCACATTTATGTAAATATTAAACCCTTTACTCAGTACATTGTTGAAGAACCTTTGGTAGTGATTGCAGCCTTGAGTCTTCTTGGGTAGGACGCTTCAAACTTGGCACACCTGTATTTGGGGAGTTTCTCCTAATTCTTCTCTGCAGATCCTCTCAAGCTCTGTCAGGTTGGATAGGGAGTGTCGCTGCACAGCTATTTTCAGGTCTCTCCAGAGATGTTCGATCGGGTTGAAGTCCGTCCTCTGGCTGGGCCGCTCAAGGACATTCAGAGACTTGTCATGAAGCCACTCCTGCTTTGTTTTGGCTGTGTGCTTAGGGTTGTTGTTCTGTTGGAAGGTGAACCTTCACCCCAGTCTGAGGTCCTGAGCGCTATGGAGCAGGTTTTCATCAAGGATCTCTCTTTACTACCGTCCGTTCATCTTTCCCTCGATCCTGACTAGTCTCCCAGTCCCTGCCACTGAAAAACATCCCCACAGCATGATTTCCACCACCATGCTTCACTGTAGGGATGGTACCAGGTTTCCTCCAGACGTGACGCTTGGCATTCAGGCCAACGGGTTCAATCTTGGTTTCAACAGACCAGAGAATCTTGTTTCTCATTGTCTGAGAGTCTTTAGGTGCCTTTTGGCAAACTCCAAGCAGGATGTCATGTGCCTTTTACTGAGGAGTGGCTTCCGTCTGGTCACTCTACCATAAAGGCCTGATTGGTGGACTGCTGCAGAGATGATTATCCTTCTGGAAGGTTCTCCCATCTCCACAGAGGAACTTTGTAGCTCTGTCAGAGTGACCATCGGGTTCCTGGTCACCTCCCTGACCAAGGCCCTTCTCCCCCGATTGCTCAGCGTGGCCAGCTCTAGGAAGAGTGTTAGTGGTTCCAAACTTCTTCCATTTAAGAATGATGGAGGCCACTGTGTTCTTGTGGACCTTCAATGCTGCAGAATGATGGAGGCCACTGTGTTCTTGGGGACCTTTAATGCTGCAGAATGATGGAGGCCACTGTGTTCTTGGGGACCTTCAATGCTGCAGAATGATGGAGGCCACTGTATTCTTGGGGACCTTCAATGCTGCAGAATGATGGAGGCCACTGTGTTCTTGGGGACCTTCAATGCTGCAGACATGTGTTGGTACCCTTCCCCAGCTCTGTGCCTCAACACAATCCTGTCTCGAGCTCTTGGACAATTTCTTTGACCTCATGGGTTGGTTTTTGCTCTGACATGCACTGGCAACTATGGTACCTTATATAGACAGGTGTGTGCCTTTCCAAATCATGTCCAATCAATTGAATTTACTGCAGGTGGACTCCAATCAAGTTGTAGAAACATCTCAGGGATGATCAATGGAAACAGGGTGCACATGAGCTCAATTTCGAGTCTCATAGCAAAGGGTCTGAATAGTTACAGGATGTCAACAAGTTATTTCTGTTTTTTATTTGTAATACATTCGCAAAATTACAACATTTCATTAAACCTGTTTGTTTGATTTGTCATTATGGGGTATTGTGTGTAGATTGATGAGAATTTTTTTTAAATCCATTTTAGAGTAAGGCTGTAACATAACAACATTTAGAAAAAGTCTGAATTCTTTCCGAATGCCGTATATTTGACAGTAAGCAGCAGTAGATTAATAACTGACTAAATCCCAAAACCCTTGGATTTCAGACTACAGACTTGAAGAAGCAAACCTTGTTATTTAATAATCTCTGTAGTTTTAAGTGACAGTCCGCTCCTACTCTCTTTGATAAGAGACTGTCGATCGGCAGAGGAGAATCCCAATGGTAAAGAGTGAAATATTTAGCTTTTATTAGGGTTATCATCTTAGTCCTGTCAGAAACACATGTACCCATCCACCCAGTCAACTCTGACACTGTCACGGCTGATGGCTTGGTCTTCATTCCAAACTATCCAAACTATCAAAGCCATTTAAGAATAATTGATCATGTCTGAAGTCAAGGTGGGATGTCAGCTAAGCAGGAGAGGCCCAGACTATCAGAGCTGTCAATAACCCGTAGCCCACATCCCCACTTGCCTTCTCAAACGACCTCCCTTAAATGCATGCAGTGACCCTGTGTGTGAGGTGTGAGCTCATGTACATTAACATTCACCACCAAACAAACCCAGAGTATCCAGATCCCTGTAGTAGTACTGCCTGACACATTGGAGGGAACAGGGACCAGGGACCAGGGACCAGGGACCAGGGACCAGGGACCAGAGACCAGAGACCAGAGACCAGGGACCAGGGACCAGAGACCAGAGACCAGGGACCAGAGACCAGAGACCAGAGACCAGAGACCAGAGACCAGAGACCAGGGACCAGGGACCAGGGACCAGGGACCAGAGACCAGAGACCAGAGACCAGAGACCAGAGACCAGAGACCAGAGACCAGAGACCAGGGACCACGGAACAGGGACCAGGGACCAGAGACCAGGGACCAGGGACCACGGAACAGGGACCAGGGACCAGGGACCAGAGACCAGAGACCAGAGACCAGAGACCAGAGACCAGAGACCAGGGACCAGGGACCAGAGACCAGAGACCAGGGACCAGAGACCAGAGACCAGAGACCAGAGACCAGAGACCAGGGACCAGGGACCAGGGACCAGGGACCAGAGACCAGGGACCAGAGACCAGAGACCAGAGACCAGAGACCAGAGACCAGAGACCAGGGACCAGGGACCACGGAACAGAGGCCAGAGACCAGGGACCAGAGACCAGAGACCAGAGACCAGGGACCAGGGACCACGGAACAGGGAATAGGGAATAGGGACCAGAGACCAGGGACCAGAGACCAGAGACCAGAGACCAGAGACCAGGGACCAGGGACCAGAGACCAGAGACCAGGGACCAGGGACCACGGAACAGGGACCAGGGACCAGGGACCAGGGACCAGAGACCAGGGACCAGAGACCAGAGACCAGAGACCAGACACCAGAGACCAGGGACCAGGGACCAGAGACCAGGGACCAGGGACCAGGGACCAGGGACCAGAGACCAGGGACCAGATACCAGAGACCAGAGACCAGAGACCAGAGACCAGAGACCAGGGACCAGGGACCAGAGAAACCACGGAACAGGGACCAGGGACCAGAGACC
Source organism: Oncorhynchus gorbuscha (assembly GCF_021184085.1). Classification (NCBI taxonomy): domain Eukaryota; kingdom Metazoa; phylum Chordata; class Actinopteri; order Salmoniformes; family Salmonidae; genus Oncorhynchus; species Oncorhynchus gorbuscha. Next base: position 66,475 of record NW_025746371.1, read on the forward strand.
ACAGACCAGAGACCAGAGACCAGAGACCAGAGACCAGGGACCAGAGACCAGAGACCAGAGACCAGGGACCAGAGACCAGAGACCAGGGACCAGGGACCAGAGACCAGGGACCAGAGACCAGAGACCAGAGACCAGGGACCAGGGACCAGAGAACAGAGACCAGGGACCAGAGACCAGAGACCAGAGACCAGAGACCAGAGACCAGAGACCAGAGACCAGGGACCAGGGACCACGGAACAGGGACCAGGGACCAGAGACCAGAGACCACAGACCAGAGACCAGAGACCAGAGACCAGAGACCAGAGACCAGAGACCAGGGACCAGGGAACAGAGGCCAGGGACCAGAGACCAGAGACCAGAGACCAGGGACCAGGGACCACGGAACAGGGAATAGGGAATAGGGAATAGGGACCAGAGACCAGAGACCAGAGACCAGGGACCAGAGACCAGAGACCAGAGACCAGGGACCAGAGACCAGAGACCAGAGACCAGAGACCAGGGACCACGGAACAGGGACCAGGGACCAGGGACCAGAGACCAGGGACCAGAGACCAGGGACCAGACACCAGACACCAGACACCAGAGACCAGGGACCAGGGACCAGAGACCAGAGACCAGAGACCAGAGACCAGGGACCAGGGACCAGGGACCAGGGACCAGGGACCAGGGACCAGAGACCAGAGACCAGAGACCAGGGACCAGGGACCAGGGACCAGGGACCAGAGACCAGAGACCAGAGACCAGAGACAAGGGACCAGAGACCACAGACCAGAGAAAAGAGACCAGGGACCAGGGACCAGGGACCAGGGAACAGAGGCCAGAGACCAGAGACCAGGGACCAGAGACCAGGGACCAGAGACCAGAGACCAGGGACCAGGGACCACGGACCAGGGAATAGGGAATAGGGACCAGAGACCAGGGACCAGAGACCAGAGACCAGAGACCAGGGACCAGGGACCAGAGACCAGAGACCAGAGACCAGAGACCAGGGACCAGGGACCAGAGACCAGAGACCAGAGACCAGGG
>NW_025746371.1:75000-120000 GCF_021184085.1 Oncorhynchus gorbuscha
TGATAGAGGAGGGGCTATAGCCTATTCAGTGGTGATAGAGGAGGGGCTATAGACTATTCAGTAGTGATAGAGGAGGGGCTATAGACTATTCAATGGTGATAGAGGAGGGGCTATAGGCTATTCAGTGGTGATAGAGGAGGGGCTATAGTCTATTCAGTAGTGATAGAGGAGGGGCTATAGACTATTCAGTGGTGATAGAGGAGGGGCTATAGACTATTCAGTAGTGATAGAGGAGGGGCTATAGACTATTCAGTAGTGATAGAGGAGGGGCTATAGACTATTCAGTGGTGATAAAGGAGGGGCTATAGTCTATTCAGTAGTGATAGAGGAGGGGCTATAGTCTATTCAGTAGTGATAGAGGAGGGGCTATAGGCTATTCAGTGGTGATAGAGGAGGGGCTATAGTCTATTCAGTAGTGATAGAGGAGGGGCTATAGACTATTCAGTGGTGATAGAGGAGGGGCTATAGACTATTCAGTAGTGATAGAGGAGGGACTATTCAGTAGTGATATAGACTATTCAGTGGTGATAGAGGAGGGGCTATAGACTATTCAGTGGTGATAGAGGAGGGGCTATAGGCTATTCAGTGGTGATAGAGGAGGGGCTATAGGCTATTCAGTGGTGATAGAGGAGGGGCTATAGTCTATTCAGTAGTGATAGAGGAGGGGCTATAGACTATTCAGTGGTGATAGAGGAGGGGCTATAGGCTATTCAGTGGTGATAGAGGAGGGGCTATAGGCTATTCAGTGGTGATAGAGGAGGGGCTATAGACTATTCAGTAGTGATAGAGGAGGGGTTATAGACTATTCAGTGGTGATAGAGGAGGGGCTATAGGCTATTCAGTGGTGATAGAGGAGGGGCTATAGGCTATTCAGTGGTGATAGAGGAGGGGCTATAGACTATTCAGTGGTGATAGAGGAGGGGCTATAGACTATTCAGTAGTGAGGAAACTGCATGACACGTTTTCTAATAAATCACTCCAAAAAAATATCTGTGAGGCAAAATAAATTCAGTTGTTTTTAAAAAACTGCCATCATTATTTATTTATTTATTTTTTATTTATTTGTATTTATTTATTGAACCTTTATTTAACTTTTCAAGTCAATTAAGGACAAATTCTTACCTTACAATGACGGCCTACCCAGGCCAAACCCTCCCCTACCCAGGCCAAACCCTGCCCTACCCAGGCCAAACCCTCCCCTACCCAGGCCAAACCCTCCCCTACCCAGGCCAAACCCTCCCCTACCCAGGCCAAACCCTCCCCTACCCAGGCCAAACCCTCCCCTACCCAGGCCAAACCCTCCCCTACCCAGGCCAAACCCTCCCCTAACCTAGACAATGACAGCCTACCCAGGCCAAACCCTCCCCTACCCAGGCCAAACCCTCCCCTAACCTAGACAATGACGGCCTACCCAGGCCAAACCCTCCCCTACCCAGGCCAAACCCTCCCCTAACCTAGACAATGACGGCCTACCCAGGCCAAACCCTCCACAAACCTAGACAATGACGGCCTACCCAGGCCAAACCCTCCACAAACCTAGACAATGACGGCCTACCCAGGCCAAACCCTCCCCTAACCTAGACAATGACGGCCTACCCAGGCCAAACCCTCCCCTAACCTAGACAATGACGGCCTACCCAGGCCAAACCCTCCACAAACCTAGACAATGACGGCCTACCCAGGCCAAACCCTCCACAAACCTAGAAAATGACGGCCTACCCAGGCCAAACCCTCCCCTAACCTAGACAATGACGGCCTACCCAGGCCAAACCCTCCACAAACCTAGAAAATGACGGCCTACCCAGGCCAAACCCTCCCCTAACCTAGAAAATGACGGCCTACCCAGGCCAAACCCTCCCCTAACCTAGAAAATGACGGCCTACCCAGGCCAAACCCTCCCCTACCCTAGACAATGACGGCCTACCCAGGCCAAACCCTCCCCTAACCTAGACAATGATGGCCTACCCAGGCCAAACCCTCCCCTAACCTAGACAATGACGGCCTACCCAGGCCAAACCCTCCCCTACCCAGGCCAAACCCTCCCCTAACCCGAACGACGCTGGGACAAATGTGCGCCGCACCCTATGGGACTCCCGATCACGTCCGGTTGTGATACAGCCCGGGATCAAACCAGGGTCTGTGGTGACGCCTCTAGCACTGAGATGCAGTGCTCTACTTACTATGACTATTATACCGTAGTATTAAAGAGATGATGCCTGTATGTATGGGGCTTGGTAATATCATGTTCCACTATTTCACTGTTAATATTGACCGTTTTATGACTTCAAGACCCTAATGACAAACATCACACGTCAAGAGAGAAAGAGAGAGGTTTAGCGTGTGGATTTGACGGAGGAAGGAGGAGTTTCAACCTCCAAGCCTAGTCAATCTATTCAGCATGTAGTCTGGGGTGAAGAGACGCTAATAAGGGGGAGAAGAAATACATTTAAAATAAATCCCCACTTAAGTAATCAGGGTGAGGCCTACTGTAACACAGTTTGACTGGGGGAAAAGAACAGCCATAGCCTGCTGCTAACACGATCGCCATGCAGCGCGTAGCCTAGCGCTGAAACCAGCATAATGGAAGGAACAGCCATAGCCTGCTGCTAACACGATAGCCATGCAGCATGTAGCCTAGCGCTGAAACCAAAGCATAGATGAAGGAACAGCTGTAGCCTGCTGCTAACACGATAGCCATGCAGCATGTAGCTTAGCGCTGAAATCAAAGCCTTGAGGAAGGAACAGCCATAGCCTGCTGCTAACACGATAGCCATGCATAGTGTAGGCTAGCGCTGAAACCAAAGCATAGATGAAGGAACAGCCATAGCCTGCTGCTAACACGATAGCCATGCATAGTGTAGCCTAGCGTTGAAACCAAACCTCCTAATGTGGTTTTCCTCAGTTAAATTGATTCGTGCATTTGGAAGAGAACATTATCTAATGAATTTACTCTGAATAGAAAGCAATTAAAGAGTCACATCGGCCTGATTAACCCCAAAGTCACCCAACAGACACAATTTATGCACACTTTTAAAATGATTTTCAAGAGGAGCAAGAAAAGTAGAACAGATTGGCTGTCTTTTTGCCCTTCTACTAATCCATACAAATTAATGAACAAAAAGTTAATTTCTGTGATGACCCTATTCTACTTAAACCCTGGATTATGCTGTTTGGTAATATGGTTTATGTCACAATGTTAAAGACTACTCAGGCTTTTTTTTTTTTTTTTTCAATGAACTGATTACCTTTCTACTGTTGCCCGATGAAGAAGTCGTAAGATTAAGCTAACCTGTCTTTTTTTTACATCCCAACAAACTAATCTATCGTCATAAACAGCATTAGCATAGAAACACACCAACCGTCCCAAGTTGCTTCACCTTTTTTTCCTCATCTTGAAAGTTGTTATTTGACTGGACGGACCTGATAGTAATGAAATTGCCCTTATTATTTAATTAATACGCTACTTCTCTTTGTGTTGTGACCTATATTAATCAACTTGTGTTAATAGTTCATCCTCTGTACGAAAAAAAAAATATTTTAATTTTTAATTGAGTTGAGACACTTCCCTGTTTAAATAAACATGTTTTTTCTCTCTCATCTATTGAAAAGCGCTACGTGTAATGAGAAGCCAGGATATGAACTTTTACAGCTCTGCTCAGATTGGTCACACAACATAGGGTTGTTTGTAACAGTACATTTAGTTACCTAGTAATGCGACAGAAAAGGGCCCTGCAGCCAGTAGAAGTGACTGTGGTTACTAGTCTCCACCACGGTGCAGTTTACCTGTATGTGGATGATGATGCTGGTTGGTTGTGATTGGATAAGAGCAGCTTCTTCAGAGGACAATATAAACGATGTGACTGTATGGTTCTGTCTCTGTATAACATTGTCTCTACAGCTTACTGATCATATAGAATGTGAATGATGATAATCAGTTGTCTCAACCAGAGATTCCAACCAACCTGTTTTGACTTATCAGTCTTCCACAGATTACCATGGCCGTATCAACCATCCACAGGTAACCATGGCCTTACCAACCATCCACAGATAACCATGGCCTTACCAACCATCCACAGATAACCATGGCCTTGCCAACCATCCACAGATAACCATGGCCTTGCCAACCATCCACAGATAACCATGGCCGTATCAACCATCCACAGGTAACCATGGCCTTACCAACCATCCACAGATAACCATGGCCTTACCAACCATCCACAGATAACCATGGCCTTGCCAACCATCCACAGATAACCATGGCCTTACCAACCATCCACAGATTACCATGGCCGTATCAACCATCCACAGGTAACCATGGCCTTACCAACCATCCACAGATAACCATGGCCTTACCAACCATCCACAGATAACCATGGCCTTGCCAACCATCCACAGATAACCATGGCCTTATCAACCATCCGCAGATAACCATGGCCTTATCAACCATCCACAGGTAACCATGGCCTTATCAACCATCCGCAGATAACCATGGCCTTACCAACCATCCACAGATAACCATGGCCTTACCAACCATCCACAGATAACCATGGCCGTATCAACCATCCACAGATAACCATGGCCTTGTCACCCTTCCACAGATAACCATGGCCTTACCAACCATCCACAGATAACCATGGCCTTACCAACCATCCACAGATAACCATGGCCTTACCAACCATCCACAGATAACCATGGCCTTGCCAACCATCCACAGATAACCATGGCCTTGCCAACCATCCACAGATAACCATGGCCTTATCAACCATCCACAGATAACCATGGCCTTACCAACCATCCACAGATAACCATGGCCTTACCAACCATCCACAGATAACCATGGCCTTACCAACCATCGACAGATAACCATGGCCTTGCCATCCACAGATAACCATGGCCTTACCAACCATCCACAGATAACCATGGCCTTGCCTTCCACAGATAACCATGGCCTTACCAACCATCCACAGATAACAATGGCCTTACCAACCATCCACAGATAACCATGGCCTTACCAACCATCCACAGATAACCATGGCCTTGCCAACCATCCACAGATAACCATGGCCTTACCAACCATCCACAGATAACAATGGCCTTACCAACCATCCACAGATAACAATGGCCTTACCAACCATCCACAGATAACCATGGCCTTGCCAACCATCCACAGATAACCATGGCCTTACCAACCATCCACAGATAACCATGGCCTTGCCTTCCACAGATAACCATGGCCTTGCCTTCCATCCACAGATAACCATGGCCTTCCCTTCAACAGATAACCATGGCCTTGCCAACCATCCACAGATAACCATGGCCTTGCCAACCATCCACAGATAACCATGGCCTTACCAACCATCCACAGATAACCATGGCCTTACCAACCATCCACAGATAACCATGGCCTTGCCTTCCACAGATAACCATGGCCTTACCAACCATCCACAGATAACCATGGCCTTACCAACCATCCACAGATAACCATGGCCTTACCAACCATCCACAGATACCCATGGCCTTGCCAACCATCCACAGATAACCATGGCCTTGCCAACCATCCACAGATAACCATGGCCTTACCAACCATCCACAGATAACCATGGCCTTGCCTTCCACAGATAACCATGGCCTTGCCTTCCACAGATAACCATGGCCTTGCCTTCCATCCACAGATAACCATGGCCTTCCCTTCAACAGATAACCATGGCCTTGCCAACCATCCACAGATAACCATGGCCTTGCCAACCATCCACAGATAACCATGGCCTTGCCAACCATCCACAGATAACCATGGCCTTACCAACCATCCACAGATAACCATGGCCTTGCCTTCCACAGATAACCATGGCCTTGCCTTCCACAGATAACCATGGCCTTGCCTTCCATCCACAGATAACCATGGCCTTCCCTTCAACAGATAACCATGGCCTTGCCAACCATCCACAGATAACCATGGCCTTGCCAACCATCCACAGATAACCATGGCCTTACCAGCCATCCACAGATAACCATGGCCTTACCAACCATCCACAGATAACCATGGCCTTGCCTTCCACAGATAACCATGGCCTTACCAACCATCCACAGATAACCATGGCCTTGCCAACCATCCACAGATAACCATGGCCTTGCCTTCCACTGATAACCATGGCCTTGCCTTCCACAGATAACCATGGCCTTGCCAATCATCCACAGATAACCATGGCCTTGCCTTCCACAGATAACCATGGCCTTACCAACCATCCACAGATAAACATGGCCTTGCCTTCCACAGATAACCATGGCCTTGCCTTCCACAGATAACCATGGCCTTGCCAATCATCCACAGATAACCATGGCCTTGCCTTCCACAGATAACAATGGCCTTACCTTCCACAGATAACCATGGCCTTGCCTTCCACAGATAACAATGGCCTTGCCTTCCACAGATAACCATGGCCTTGCCTTCCACAGATAACAATGGCCTTGCCTTCCACAGATAACCATGGCCTTGTCATCCATCCACAGATGTGTGTCTCTGTGTTGACCACCGTGGTGCTCAACATGCTTCACATAGTCGTTCAAACCTCCACAGACGTTTCCCTTCCATCCTCTCAAACACAAAGGATCTAGATTCCTCCTCGCTGTTGGACGTAAAACTGACCGTTAATAACCATGGGGGTTGTGTTTTCCACCACCCACGGCCCTTGATAAAGATGTTGCATCATGTACCCGAGTGTCAGGCCTGTCAGTGTAGTGCTGAACCATTTTGACCAGAAGGAGAGAGAATAGCACAGGGGGGAACTATTGATTAAATCTTCTCCATGTCACTTGTTCACCAGGATTTAGGTATTGATGAGCCCCGGAGTAAAAACAAGCTTCGTCCCATGTGGGGCTGCCGCTTACGAAGAAGAGTCAAAATGCAGAGATGGAGAAAATATTCGGCCTCAAGTCTCAATCCGAGGGATTCCACCATCGATTGGAATGCACCTTCATCCTCACCCCCTCATCCTCACCCTCTCCCTCATCCTCACCCTCTCCCTCGCTGTCTCTCTCTCCATGGCTGTCTCTCTCTCTCTCTCCCTCATCCTCACCCTCTCCCTCGCTGTCTCTCTCTCTCTCCCTCGCGTCTCTCTCTCCCTCGCTGTCTCTCTCTCTCCCTCGCGTCTCTCTCTCCCTCGCTGTCTCTCTCTCTCTCCCTCGCGTCTCTCTCTCCCTCGCTGTCTCTCTCTCTCTCCCTCGCGTCTCTCTCTCCCTCGCTGTCTCTCTCTCTCTCCCTCGCGTCTCTCTCTCCCTCGCTGTCTCTCTCTCTCCATCGCTGTCTCTCTCTCACCCTCATCCTCACCCTCTCCCTCGCTGTCTCTCTCTCTCTCCCTCGCGTCTCTCTCTCCCTCGCTGTCTCTCTCTCTCCCTCGCTGTCTCTCTCTCTCTCCCTCGCCGTCTCTCTCTCTCCCTCGCCGTCTCTCTCTCTCTCTCTCTCCCTCGCCGTCTCTCTCTCTCCCTCACCGTCTCTCTCTCTCTCTCTCCCTCGCCGTCTCTCTCTCTCCCTCGCCGTCTCTCTCTCTCCATCGCCGTCTCTCTCTCTCCCTCGCGACTCTCTCTCCCTCGCCGTCTCTCTCTCTCTTTCACTTTTTCCCTCTCTCTCTATCTCTTGTTCTCGCTCTCTTTGTCTGTCTCCTCTGTCTCTCTCTCCCTCTCTCTACCTCGCCATCTCTCTCTCTCTCTCTCTCTCTCTCTCTTGTTCTCGCTCTCTTTGTCTGTCTCTCTCTCTGTCGCTGTCCCTCTCTCTCTCTCTCTTTGTCTGTCTCTCTCTCTGTCGCTGTCCCTCTGTCTTTCTCCCCCCTTCCCCCCTTCATTTCTGCCATCATAGAGACAAATCGGTGATGTTTGGAAGTTTTATATCGTCTCCTTTGTAATGGCGACGGTGTAAAGTGATGGATTTGTGCGTCGGCTAAATTAGATTTCACAGCAAGTGTGTTCCTCTGTCTCCGTAAAGCCCTCCTGCCAAAGCCGTGATTATTAAGAACAATAATTGAATTTGGAGGTGTGAATGTGAATGGTGGAAGAGAGAGTACCTTGCCTGTCGGTTTTGTAAATCAGTTGAGTCTTGAAGAACCAGGCCTGATATTGGAAATTCAACTGGATAATGTTTCAATTGTCATGGATGGCAGTCTGTGATGTATGATATTTAGAGGACTCACAACTCAATTATATCTCTGTTGCTCATAAGATGCTTGAGTCAATATAGAAAATACATTGAAACTACTCGCCTAAAACTACTCTCTTTTACAAGACGTTGTGTTCTCTTCCTAGCAAGACAGAGTCACCTTGTATTGTGTAATGTGTTTAACAATGACTACTTGGCTAAAATCACAATGTTAAATGTTCATGTTTAGAATTTACATTTGCCCATTTTAAGTGTTTAAACTGAGATGATGTGTCTGCTTGTTGAAATACAGAAAAAACTACTGACTTCTGTGACCCTACTATATTGAAATACTGTAGTAATTCATGTCCCATTCAGGTACTACTAATATCACAGTAGTATTTCATGTCCAGGTACTAGTAATATCACAGTAGTACTTCATGTCCAGGTACTAGTAATATACTACAGTAGGTATTTCAGTCCAGGTATAATCAGTAGTATTTCATGTCCAGGTACTAGTAATATCACAGTAGTACTTCATGTCCAGGTACTAGTAATATCACAGTAGTATTTCATGTCCAGTACTACATGTCCAGGTACATGTCCAGGTACTAGTAATATCACAGTAATATCACTAGTAATATAGTAGTATTTCATGTCCAGGTACTAGTAATATCACAGTAGTATTTCATGTCCAGGTACTAGTAATATCACAGTAGTATCATGTCCAGGTACTAGTAATATCACAGTAGTCATGTCCAGGTACTAGTAATAGTCACTTCAGTAGTACTAGTAATTCATGTCCCATTCAGGTACTAGTAATATCACAGTAGTATTTAATGTCCAGGTACTAGTAATTTCACAGTAGTACTTCATGTCCAGTCCAGGTACTAGTAATTCATGTCCAGGTACTAGTAATATAGTAATATCATGTCCAGGTACTAGTAAATATACAGTAGTATATCATGTCCAGGTACTAGTAATATCACAGTAGTATTTCATGTCCAGGTACTAGTAATTTCACAGTAGTACTTACTTCATGTCCAGGTACTAGTAATCATGTCCAGGTACAGTACTACTTCATGTCCAGGTACTAGTAATATCACCGTAGTACTACATGTCCAGGTACTAGTAATATCACAGTAGTATATCATGTCCAGGTACTAGTAATATCACAGTAGTATTTCATGTCCAGGTACTAGTAATTTCACAGTAGTATTTCATGTCCAGGTACTAGTAATATCACAGTAGTATATCATGTCCAGGTACTAGTAATATCACAGTAGTATTTCATGTCCAGGTACTAGTAATATCACAGTAGTATATCATGTCCAGTTACTAGTAATATCACAGTAGTACTTCATGTCCCGTTCAGGTACTAATAATATCACAGTAGTACTTCATGTCCCGTTCAGGTACTACTAATGCCACAGGAGTAAATATTACAGCTGCATGAGCAGCAATACTGAACAATAAAGTACATCAACATGACTGGAATACAACAGGCCTACAAGGTGGCAGCACAATATAAACAGGAAATGCAAAACGAGGAGAGCCAAGAAACAGAACCTTTCCTGACGGGCCGATTCACTGGGCCCCGCCTTGCTTTTATTTTCCTACATGTTCTATCAGACTGAATGAAGCAGCTACACTGTCAGCTTTAGGGGGCTAATAGGGATGGGGGGTGGGGCTAAGACAGGTGGGGGTGGAGCTAAGAGGGGTGGGGGGTGGAGCTAAGAGGGTTGGGGGGTTGGAGGTGGGTCAGAGTGCTATGGCAGAGGGAGCCTCATCTGCTCTAATGAGGCACTCTGGAAATCTCAGGGAAAAAAATGTGGCTTTTGTGAATTTCTGAAAACATAAGATATAGAGTATATATATATATATAAATATTTATCATTTTAAAAACACATAGAAACATAATCAAAGGCATAAATTCTACATAAACTCACACTGGAGAAACATGTATGTCCATGTCAATTAAACAACCAGATGGAAAGGGGGTTGGTGTGACCAAACAACGCATTACAGCAATTTAAAACACTTTGTTTTTTAATAACCACATGCACACATATCATATTCAAATAAAAAGAGACAAAGTTCATCAAAGCGTGATGTAAAATATGAAAAAGAGGCTTCATTTTCAAACACGACTTCAAACACAAACTACAGTGTTCTTACACTTAAAATAGCTAGATCGCTTGTCGTCTGATAACTACGAGATGCTTCACAGTGTTCAGAGATGTGGTATTGTGATCGGTTCCGGTCTGTGGTTGTAAACCTCTGTACTCCCCTGTTAAATACATTGTGACGTGTCGTAGGCTTGGTAAACAACAGGTGTAAACTAAAAGAGAAACGCTTCACAACAATGTAGAGACTAAGAAAATAGAGAAATAACAGAGAAGTGATAACCTAGATAATGAAAATAATAATAAACACACTCTGATCTACTCTGTTTAATATTAAACCCAGATCCTTCTCTGATCTACTCTGTTTAATATTAAACCCAGATTCTTCTCTGATCTACTCTGTTTAATATTAAACCCAGACCCTCCTCTGATCTACTCTGTTTAATATTAAACCCAGATCCTCCTCTGATCTACTCTGTTTAATATTAAACCCAGACCCTCCTCTGATCTACTCTGTTTAATATTAAACCCAGATCCTCCTCTGATCTACTCTGTTTAATAGTAAACCCAGACCCTCCTCTGATCTACTCTGTTTAATATTAAACCCAGATCCTCCTCTGATCTACTCATACCCTGTTTAATAGTAAACCCAGACCCTCCTCTGATCTACTCTGTTTAATATTAAACCCAGATCCTCCTCTGATCTACTCTGTTTAATATTAAACCCAGACCCTCCTCTGATCTACTCTGTTTAATATTAAACCCAGATCCTCCTCTGATCTACTCATACCCTGTTTAATATTAAACCCAGACCCTCCTCTGATCTACTCTGATTAATATTAAACCCAGACCCTCCTCTGATCTACTCTGTTTAATATTAAACCCAGATCCTCCTCTGATCTACTCTGTTTAATATTAAACCCAGATCCTTCTCTGATCTACTCTGTTTAATATTAAACCCAGATCCTTCTCTGATCTACTCTGTTTAATATTAAACCCAGATCCCACTCTGATCTACTCTGTTTAATATTAAACCCAGACCCTCCTCTGATCTACTCTGTTTAATATTAAACCCAGATCCTCCTCTGATCTACTCTGTTTAATAGTAAACCCAGTCTGTTTTTCCAACAGAGGGCAGTGCAGTTTAGTAGAACCTCCTTGACACACTGGATGATACATATTGAAGTCAAGTAAACAATTGTCAAAACAATGTTCAATGCCAAAGCACCACAGTAATTGTGTTGTATGCGCTCTGATGTGTTAGCTGTGTAATACATGTATCTGATTGTGCCAAAAATGTCTGGTGCATGGCTGGTGGAGACAGAGTGGGCCCAGGTCGCAGTTGAAAAATGACAACCTGTTCTCAACTGGCCTACCTGGTTAAGTAAAGGTGAAATAAAACACAGGCTCCATACCCGTGTGGAGTAGGAAGACAGGCAGCCTCTCCTCTCCTTTTCCACATATGGGCTGGATATAAAGTTGGTTGGTATATATATATATATATATATATATATATATATATATATATATATATATATATATATATATATACAGCTACAGTCTGGATGTGATGGGGATGGGGTCGGTTTAGGCAGGCGGAGAGAGAGAGAGAGAGAGGTGTATGGGTAGATGAAGAATGACCTCTCCTCTAACACTGGTTTGTGAGATTGCTAATGATGCCAGGACAGCGGGCTGGAGCCTCCACTAATCAAAGGTCCTGAGACAATAGAACCTCAAGGGGAGCTATTTAAAAGAGAGAGAGAGAGAGAGAGAGACAGAGAGACAGATAGAGACAGAGAGAGAGAGAGAGAGAGGGAGAGAGAGAGAGAGAGAGAGACAGAAAGGGAGAGAGAGGAGAGAGAGAGAGAGAGAGAGAGAGAGAGAGAGAGAGAGAGAGAGAGAGAGAGAGAGAGAGAGAGAGAGAGAGGAGAGAGAGAGAGAGAGAGAGAGAGAGAGAGAGAGAGAGAGAGAGAGAGAGAGAGAGAGAGAGAGAGAGAGAGAGAAAGACAGAGGGAGAGAGACAGAGAGAGACAGAGAGAGAGAGAGAGACAGACAGACAGAGAGAGAGAGAGAGAGAGAGAGACAGAGAGAGAGAGAGAGAGAGAGAGAGAGAGAGAGAGAGAGAGAGAGAGAGAGAGAGAGAGAGAGAGAGAGAGAGAGAGAGAGAGAGAGAGAGAGAGAGAGAGAGAGAGAGAGAGAGAGAGAGAGAGAGAGAGAGAGAGAGAGAGAGAGAGATAGAGGTGAATTCACATCACAGAGAGAGAGAGGTGCCCTGCTCGGCAAGCAGCTCTGAAATCCTCATTCCCTTCCTCCACTTGTTATCTGGATGACTTCACTGGGTCCTGGCCTTCTATGTGTCTCCTCATTCTGGGAGAGGGGTCGACTGGAAGGAGGGGTTTGGGGAGGAGGTGAGGTGAGATGCTCTTTGAAACGGGTCTCTGTGATGTAATTGCATTAAACAGTGTATGATTGGTGGGCTCCACATGATCAAGAAGTGAATCAGAGAGACGGAGTAAAGGTCCCTCTCGTAGGGACTAATGACTGATTTTCCTTCTGACCGGGATCCTTCGACATTAAAGTCACCCGTGCATCATTAAAGGGAAGGCCTGTGACAAGACGTCAACCTTAAATTCCCCCGGAATCAATATGAAAAATAATGGTTAATATTTCTCTTTCCTGTAGTGTTTTTTCTCCTTCTTCTTTCGGGGAAGAGAGGGAGGGAGAGAAAAGATGGGAATCACCATCGCATGTTTTGCCTCAAATTGAGCAATTTGCTCCCCTACATTATGTCGTTAAACTCAGTGATATTGAGACTGACTTCATAAATCACCGCTCGACACAGATAAAGTCCCCTTTTTGCTCGTAGGCACCAGTAATAGGGAACCTTTAAGAAGCGTGACTGTCTTGTGCAGAATTCAATACACTGTTCAGTAACCCTCTCAAACCTGTCAAATGTGTGTGCACTGCTACTGAGGATTTCATTACTCTGTCCTCTTCTCAGAGACGATGCCTTCATCCCAAATAGCACCCTACTCCCTATATAGTGCACTACTTTTTAAAAACTTTTTTTTTTTTTTTTACCTGAGCCTGGTCAAAAGTAGTGTACTATGTAGTGTACTACATAGGGAATATAATGCTATTTTGGATGCACGTTATGTCTGACTCCGCCTCCCATTGTTCTTCTACCAGGATTGTATTCTCTTTAATATATTAGAAGATAAAGATTCATTATGTTGACCGTTGTTATAGCAATAATCTAAATTTTTCAATTCATTTCAAGATCTTTATTGGCATGGACAACATGTGTAAACATTGCCAAAGCAAGTGAGGTAGACAACATATAACATATATATAAAGTGAATATATGAAGTGAAATAAACAATAAAAGATTAACAGTAAACATTACACATAGAGAAGTTTGAAAACAATAAAGACATTACAAATGTCATATTATATATGTACATATACCGTTTTTTAACAAATGGTTAAAGGACACAAGATAAAATATATCCTGCTGCTGTTGTCACTGTGGACCGTTCACCTCCGTAACTGTTCTAGATAGATGTGTTTGATGCTCACCTCATGTGGGTCTCCTCCTCCCCCCCCTCCCCCCGCCCTCCCCCCCCTCCCTCCTCCCCCCTCCCCGCTGCCCCCCTCCCCGCTGCCCCCCCCCCCCTCCCACACACACCCAGACCATCTCTACTGTCTCTCTAACTCTACCACTGTGCTGCAGGCAGCAGATACAGACAGGACAGTGCTACAAAATAGTGAAAAGAAGAAGAAGACGAAGAAGAAGAAAAATAACGCGATGGAATAATATGATTTACAAAGATAGCCGTGTCCTTTAGGCTCTGGAGTGGAGCTCTACTGACCTATCAGATTTCCTTCCCTTCAGTCGGTGCTCGGCTTTGAACTGCTGACACTGAGTCACTGTGCAGCCAGGCACGACAGCTGGCCCTGCCGCATCTAATACCAACACATGCTGTTTTAGCCCATTTCCAGAGAGAAAGATAATGAAAGATACAAAAATAATATTTGTTTTGGCGGGACTACCTCTTATAATGAAATGGATGCCCTCGACCAGGGAGAACAAACAGCTTTTTATATACTCTTCTTCTCTGTCTCTGTCTCTCTCTCTGTCTCTGTCTCTGTCTCTGTCTCTGTCTCTGTCTCTCTCTGTCTCTCTCTGTCTCTCTCTGTCTCTCTCTCTCCTCTCTCTGTCTCTCCTCTCTCTGTCTCTGTCTCTCTCTGTCTCTCTGTCTCTCTCTCTCTTTCATCCTCTCTCCCTCTCTCTCTGTTTGAAAAGGGGAGATCGGAGCACGAATACTGAGCTGGCTGAGAAGGCTTCAGTTCCTTTGAAAAGTGTTTTGTGGGTCAAATAAGTGTTTCATCTTCCTGTACGGCGTGTGTTCTAATGCCCTCTTTCCTGAACCTCTTGTTGTGTAGTGGAGTGGGAGTGGAACACAGCGGCCATGTTGACGTGATGCTTCCACTGTCCCGTGTATATTTAGAAGAGGCCCACATGCTTTCCTTACACCACACTACCTCCAGTAACCTGAATGAAGTCTAGTTTCCCTCTGAATAAAATATACCAAGTCATGTCCTGTAATAAATAATATATTTCTGATTATAGATGTCGTTACGTACCCTGAGAATTTCAGCTAAATCCACAAGCCATGAATTTCTTTCAAAAAAAAATGTTTTTCCTTCATCTGAGATGTTTCTTTTGTAAGTTAGAGCCGACGTACCTCTCCCGCATTCAAAGACATGAATTATTAATTGTAAGATACTGACTGCTGACTGTGCTTTTAGAGAGCTTAAAGATCCTTTGCTGAGGGATTGAGTCCTCTCTCTCTCTCTCTCTCTCTCTCTCTCTCTCTCCTCCAATCCCTCAGAAATCTCCCTGAGATTCACATTCTGATCGGTGGGTTCGTCCTGCCTTCCTGCAGTCTGCTCGTCGTTCAGTAGCACCACAGTATTGTCGTTGTGTTGATGGTGTTTACAGTGTTATGGTGTCTTCTCTGTGTTAGTGTACACGTGCCGTTAAATAGTTTCACACTTTTTGCAGTCTTCCCAAAACAAATATATAAAATACGCAAGAAACAATCAAATATTGTGACAGTTCAGCCTGATAATTGGGCCTTGTCTTGGCAATTTAAATGTTTTAAAATAAACCTAACCCCAATAAAATCTAATAGAAAACACACAACGTGTGCTAATTACACCACTTGTGCCTTGTGTGTACAGTACATAGCTGTAGGTGTGAGAACATGTGTGGGTGTGTTGTGGAGGCATTTACATCAATCAGAATTCAAATCAAGATTGTTTGGAGACGGAAGCTGGAACAGAAGTTGGAGCTCTGGGTGTCAGCCCCTCCCCCTTTTTGGTCTCTACTTGGCTGTGATTGGCAAGACGGCTTGGTGTTTCTCACACCACGCAGTTCCATCAATCCCTGGTTTGATTGGCTCGTCGTGGCCATGCTCTGCTAAATGTGTTAGACATTTGAGAAAACACTTCTGTTTAAGCAGCGCTGCATAATATTCACAGTCTCACTTCGCGTACCTTTTTTAAATACGCTCTGTTTTTGTTTAGTGCCCAGACGTGTCCATTGATTTCAACGTGACCTGATAGAATAGTCAAGTTCTGGATCAGGTTTCACAGTCAGAAGGTAAACAAAACATGTACCATGTGGAAATTAGCGGTGGGGTATTTAGAGGTGGGGTATGTAGAGGTGAGGGATTTAGAGGTGGGGTATTTAGAGGTGGGGTATGTAGAGGTGGGGGATTTAGGATTTAGAGATGGGGGATTTAGAGGTGGGGTATTTAGAGGTGGGGTATTTAGAGGTGGGGTATTTAGAGGTGGGGTATTTAGAGGTGGGGTATGTAGAGGTGGGGGATTTAGAGGTGGGGTATTTAGAAGTGGGGTATTTAGAGTTGGGGTATTTAGAGGTGGGGTATGTAGAGGTGGGGGATTTAGAGGTGGGGTATTTAGAGGTGGGGTATTTAGAGGTGGGGTATGTAGAGGTGGGGTATTTAGAGGTGGGGTATTTAGAGGTGGGGTATGTAGAGGTGGGGTATTTAGAGGTGGGGTATGTAGAGGTGGGGGATTTAGAGGTGGGGTATTTAGAGGTGGGGTATTTAGAGGTGGGGTATTTAGAGGTGGGGTATGTAGAGGTGGGGTATTTAGAGGTGGGGGATTTAGAGGTGGGGTTATTTAGAGGTGGGGTATGTAGAGGTGGGGTATTTAGAGATGGGGTATTTAGAGGTGGGGTATTTAGAGGTAGAGTATGTAGAGGTGGGGTATTTAGAGGTAGAGTATGTAGAGTGGGATATTTAGAGGTGGGGGATTTAGAGGTGGGGTATTTAGAGGTGGGGTATGTAGAGGTGGGGGATTTAGAGGTGGGGTATTTAGAGGTGGGGTATGTAGAGGTGGGGGATTTACAGGTGGGGTATTTAGAGGTGGGGTATGTAGAGGTGGGGGATTTAGAGGTGGGGTATTTAGAGGTGGAGGATTTAGAGGTGGGGGATTTAGAGAGGGTATTTAGAGGTGGGGTATTTAGAGGTGGGGTATGTAGAGGTGGGGGATTTAGAGGTGGGGTATTTAGAGGTGGGGTATTTAGAGAGGGTATTTAGAGGTGGGGGATTTAGAGGTGGGGGATTTAGAGGTGGGGTATTTAGAGGTGGGGTATTTAGAGGTGTGGTATTTAGAGGTGGGGTATGTAGAGGTGGGGTATTTAGAGGGGGGTATTTAGAGGTAGAGTATGTAGAGGTGGGGTATTTAGAGGTAGAGTATGTAGAGGTGGGATATTTAGAGGTGGGGTATGTAGAGGTGGGGGATTTAGAGGTGGGGTATGTAGAGGTGGGGTATTTAGAGGTGGGGTATGTAGAGGTGGGGTATGTAGAGGTGGGGTATTTAGAGGTGGGGTATGTAGAGGTGGGGTATGTAGAGGTGAGGTATTTAGAGGTGGGGTATGTAGAGGTGGGGTATTTAGAGGTGGGGTATTTAGAGAGGTGGGGTATTTAGAGGTGGGGTATTTAGAGGTGGGGTATGTAGAGGTGGGGTATTTAGAGGGGGGTATTTAGCGGTGGGGTATTTAGAGGTGGGGTATTTAGAGAGGGTATTTAGAGGTGGGGGATTTAGAGGTGGGGTATTTAGAGGTAGAGTATGTAGAGGTGGGGTATTTAGAGGTAGAGTATGTAGAGGTGGGATATTTAGAGGTGGGGGATTTAGAGGAGGGGTATTTAGAGGTGGGGTATGTAGAGGTGGGGGATTTAGAGGTGGGGTATTTAGAGGTGGGGTATGTAGAGGTGGGGGATTTAGAGGTGGGGTATTTAGAGGTGGGGTATTTAGAGGTGGGGTATGTAGAGGTGGGGTATTTAGAGGTGGGGGATTTAGAGGTGGGGGTATTTAGAGGTGGGGTATGTAGAGGTGGGGTATTTAGAGGTGGGGTATTTAGAGGTGGGGTATTTAGAGGTAGAGTATGTAGAGGTGGGGTATTTAGAGGTAGAGTATGTAGAGGTGGGATATTTAGAGGTGGGGGATTTAGAGAGGGTATTTAGAGGTGGGGTATTTAGAGGTGGGTTATGTAGAGGTGGGGGATTTAGAGGTGGGGTATTTAGAGGTGGGGTATTTAGAGAGGGTATTTAGTGGTGGGGTATTTAGAGGTGGGGTATGTAGAGGTGGGGGATTTAGAGGTGGGGTATTTAGAGGTGGGGGATATAGAGGTGGGGGATTAAGAGTGGGGTATTTAGAGGTGGGGTATTTAGAGGTGGGGGATTTAGAGGTGGGGTATTTAGAGAGGGTATTTAGAGGTGGGGTATTTAGAGGTGGGGTATTTAGAGGTGGGGTATGTAGAGGTGGGGTATTTAGAGGTGGGGTATTTAGAGGTAGAGTATTAGAGGTGGGGTATTTAGAGGTAGAGTATGTAGAGGTGGGATATTTAGAGGTGGGGTATGTATTTAGAGGTGGGGGATTTAGAGGTGGGGTATGTAGAGGTGGGGTATTTAGAGGTGGAGTATGTAGAGGTGGGGTATGTAGAGGTGGGGTATTTAGAGGTGGGGTATGTAGAGGTGGGGTATGTAGAGGTGAGGTATTTAGAGGTGGGGTATGTAGAGGTGGGGTATTTAGAGGTGGGGTATTTAGAGGTGGGGTATTTAGAGGTATTTGGGGTATTTAGAGGTGGGGTATGTAGAGGTGGGGTATTTAGAGGGGGGTATTTAGCGGTGGGGTATTTAGAGGTGGGGTATTTAGAGAGGGTATTTAGAGGTGGGGGATTTAGAGGTAGAGTATGTAGAGGTGGGGTATTTAGAGGTAGTAGAGTATGTAGAGGTGGGATATTTAGAGGTGGGGTATGTAGAGGTGGGGGATTTAGAGGTGGGGTATGTAGAGGTGGGGTATGTAGAGGTGGGGTATTTAGAGGTGGGGTATTTAGAGGTGGGGGGGTAGAGGTGAGGTATTTAGAGGTGGGGTATGTAGAGGTGGGGTATTTAGAGGTGGGGTATTTAGAGAGGGTATTTAGAGGTGGGGTATTTAGAGGTGGGGTATGTAGAGGTGGGGTATTTAGAGGGGGTATTTAGCGGTGGGGTATTTAGAGGTGGGGTATTTAGAGAGGGTATTTAGAGGTTGGGTATTTAGAGGGGGGTATTTAGAGAGGGTATTTAGAGGTGGTGTATTTAGAGGGGGTATTTAGAAGTAGGGTATTTAGAGGTGGGGTATTTAGAGTGGGGTTTTTAGGTGTGGGGTATTTAGAGATGGGGTATTTAGAGGGGGGGTATTTAGAGGGGGGGTATTTAGAGGTGGGGTATTTCGACGTGGGGGATATAGAGAGGGTATTTAATATAATAATAATAATATATGCCATTTAGCAGACGCTTTTATCCAAAGCGACTTACAGTCATGTGTGCATACATTCTACGTATGGGTGGTCCCGGGGATCGAACCCACTACCCTGGCGTTACAAGCGCCATGCTCTACCAACTGAGCTACAGAGGTGGGGTATGTAGAGGTGGGGTATTTAGAGGGGGGTATTTAGCGGTGGGGTATTTAGAGGTGGGGTATTTAGAGAGGGTATTTAGAGGTGGGTTATTTAGAGGGGGGTATTTAGAGAGGGTATTTAGAGGTGGGGTATGTAGAGGTGGGGGATTTAGGGGTGGGGTATTTAGAGGTGGGGTATTTAGAGGTGGGGTATGTAGAGGTGGGGTATTTAGAGATGGGGGATTTAGAGGTGGGGTATTTAGAGGTGGGGTATGTAGAGGTGGGGTATTTAGAGATGGGGGATTTAGAGGTGGGTTATTTATAGGTGGGGTATGTAGAGGTGGGGTATTTAGAGGTAGAGTATGTAGAGGTGGGGTATTTAGAGGTAGAGTATGTAGAGGTGGGATATTTAGAGGTGGGGGGTTTAGAGGAGGGGTATTTAGAGGTGGGGTATGTAGAGGTGGGGGATTTAGAGGTGGGGTATTTAGAGGTGGGGTATGTAGAGGTGGGGGATTTAGAGGTGGGGTATTTAGAGGTGGGGTATTTAGAGGTGGGGTATGTAGAGGTGGGGTATTTAGAGGTGGGGGATTTAGAGGTGGGGGTATTTAGAGGTGGGGTATGTAGAGGTGGGGTATTTAGAGGTGGGGTATTTAGAGGTGGGGTATTTAGAGGTAGAGTATGTAGAGGTGGGGTATTTAGAGGTAGAGTATGTAGAGGTGGGATATTTAGAGGTGGGGGATTTAGAGAGGGTATTTAGAGGTGGGGTATTTAGAGGTGGGGTATGTAGAGGTGGGAGATTTAGAGGTGGGGTATTTAGAGGTGGGCAATTTAGAGAGGGTATTTAGAGGTGGGGTATTTAGAGGTGGGGTATGTAGAGGTGGGGGATTTAGAGGTGGGGTATTTAGAGGTGGGGGATATAGAGGTGGGGGATTAAGAGAGGGTATTTAGAGGTGGGGTATTTAGAGGTGGGGTATTTAGAGGTGGGGTATTTAGAGGTGGGGTATGTAGAGGTAGGGTATTTAGAGGTGGGGTATTTAGAGGTGGGGTATTTAGAGGTGGGGTATTTAGAGGTGGGGTATGTAGAGGTGGGGTATGTAGAGGTGAGGTATTTAGAGGTGGGGTATGTAGAGGTGGGGTATTTAGAGGTGGGGTATTTAGAGAGGGTATTTAGAGGTGGGGTATTTAGAGGTGGGGTATGTAGAGGTGGGGTATTTAGAGGGGGTATTTAGCGGTGGGGTATTTAGAGGTGGGGTATTTAGAGAGGGTATTTAGAGGTGGGGTATTTAGAGGGGGTATTTAGAGAGGGTATTTAGAGGTGGTGTATTTAGAGGGGGGTATTTAGAAGTAGGGTATTTAGAGGTGGGGTATTTAGAGTGGGGTTTTTAGGTGTGGGGTATTTAGAGGTGGGGTATTTAGAGGGGGGTATTTAGAGGGGGTATTTAGAGGGGGGTATTTAGAGGTGGGGTATTTCGAGGTGGGGGATATAGAGAGGGTATTTAGAGGTGGGGTATTTAGAGGTGGGGTATGTAGAGGTGGGGTATTTAGAGGGGGGTATTTAGCGGTGGGGTATTTAGAGGTGGGGTATTTAGAGAGGGTATTTAGAGGTGGGGTATTTAGAGGGGTATTTAGAGGGTATTTAGAGGTGGTGTATTTAGAGGGGGGTATTTAGAAGTAGGGTATTTAGAGGTGGGGTATTTAGAGTGGGGTTTTAGGGGTGGGGTATTTAGAGGTGGGGTATTTAGAGGGGGGTATTTAGAGGGGGTATTTAGAGGTGGGGTATTTCGAGGTGGGGTATTTAGAGGTGGGGTATTTAGAGGTGGGGTATTTAGAGGTGGGGTATTTAGAGCAGGGGTATTTAGAGCTTGGTACAACCCTCACTGTGTAACTACAGTATAACTGAGTAATATAGCCATCTGTACAACCATCCCTGTGTAACTACAGTATAACTGAGTAATATAGCCATCTGTACAACCATCCCTGTGTAACTACAGTATAACTGAGTAATATAGCCATCTGTACAACCATCCCTGTGCAAGGACAGGGTTATCAGGTACTGGGTTATTTAGGTACTGGGTTATGAGGTACTGGGTTATAAGGTACTGGGTTATTTAGGTACTGGGGTGTAAGGTACTGGCTTGGGAGGTACTGGGTTATGAGGTACTGGGTTATGAGGTACTGGGTTATGAGGTACAGGGTTATGAGGTACTGGGTTATGAGGTACTGGGTTATGAGGTACTGGGTTATCAGGTACTGGGTTAAGAGGTACTGGGTTATGATGTACTGGGGTATGAGGTACTGGGTTATAAGGTACTGGGTTATTTAGGTACTGGGGTATAAGGTACTGGCTTGGGAGGTACTGGGTTACAAGTTGCTGGGTTATTAGGTACTGGGTTATGAGGTACTGGGTTATAAGGTACTGGATTATGAGGTACTGGGTTATATGGTACTGGGTTTTGGGTACTGGGTTTTGGGGTACTGGGTTATGAGGTACTGGGTTATAAGGTACTGGGTTATGAGGTACTGGGTTATGAGTTACTGGGTTATAAGGTACTGGGTTATGAGGTACTGGGTTATGTAGTACTGGGTTATAAGGTACTGGGTTTTGAGGTATTGGGTTATAAGGTACTGGGTTATGAGGTACTGGGTTATGAGGTACTGGGTTATAAGGTACTGGGTTATGAGGTACTGGGTTTTGAGGTATTGGGTTATCAGGTACTGGGTTATAAGGTACTGGGTTATGAGGTACTGGGTTTTGAGGTATTGGGTTATGTGGAACTGGGTTATAAGGTACTGGGTTATGTGGAACTGGGTTATATGGTACAGACCAGGTGTGGTGCTGGGTGGCAGACTGCCCTGGACAAGTAACGAGCCCAAGCCAGGCCTTCCTGGATGCTTCCTGGTCTGGGACCCAGAGGCACCAGCCTCTGCAACCCCAGACGGACGGGAGAGTGTGTTCTCTCCACCGCGGGTCGCCCCTGCCGGGCTCAGACAAAGATCCAGACACTGTGGTGGCCGATTGAGGAAAAGCAAAAGAATGACTGAAGGACTGGACGCCCAGCAGAGCACTGAGGTGAACGTTGAAATGAACTCTTTGCCTTTTGACGTGCTGTTTGATTGGTGAAGGCAAGGTACTGACACATTTCCTTTTGAAAGGTTTTCAGCGATGTGTTTCTGCCGTTGAAGACTAGAATCAACGTGTCTGTCTCTTGTGTTGCTGGACAGACCGACAGACACGCCACGCAAACTACTGACGGTCACAGTTAGATACAGTGCGCTTGTTTTCAGGATTGTCTTACAGTAATACTCTAAGACTATAGTTCCTGTGTTGTTCTGTATGTTCTTGACACATGGGGTCCATAAATATGTCAGAAGCGTTTCAACCTGGTTGGATTAGTTCCGTCGGGGAAGATGCCGACGTGTGTCAGGCGTTGAGATTTAAGAGCCGATATGTGTCCTTTTCTAACACAAAAAGGGGATTCGTTTCTGCTACTTGATCTTCATCTGAACAGATCCGGCTTCATGGGCCCTCGTTTGCTGTGTCGAGTCAAACAGAGAAATACACTGACGCTCAGGATTTGACGGTTACCGAGGTGATCTATAATATTCCAAGTCTCCCCTTAACTGAGAGATGTCAAATGACTGTTGACTCAAGCCTTATAAATGTGTTACTGGGGGAAGATATTCAACAAGCTGAGCTGTACCTGACGTTATACAGCTAAGCCTTAATGCTTGTTCTCAACAAGTTGATCAACTCCCCCTGACAAATCTTGGATTATAGACTCCCCTCCCCCTGACAAATCTTGGATTATAAATGGATGGGTTTTATTTTGTAAGGCTCTTTTAATTTGAGAATGAATGTATGTCAGAGCAAGTCATTATGGTCACTGACTGCTCTTCTCGCACTACACAGAGCAGATTCCATTTCCAGCATTATTATTATTTATTATTATAATTATTATTTATTTGATTTTGTTTTGAACCGTACTGTTTTGTAAACTCGTAAACAAAACACCTGGGGTAATTACATGTGTTTTCTCTGGCATGAAACCCCTCACACTGAAGCTGTAGACCTAAGCGTAAGCATGAGCTCACAATGTTATTTGACCTCTAACAACCTCTTTAAAAAAACACACACAAAAATAACAAATCAAGTGATTTACATATCATTCGTTTTTTTTGCGTGTGTGTTTGTTTTGTTTTAGCTAATCACAACCATACATGACCCGTTGGGATTTTGTTTTTTAAAGAACAGGGAAATAAATCCCTCTTAGTTTAATATGAGTATTATTTATTTTTTTATAGTTGGTTGCCCGGGGGATGGCAACTTTTGGCTTCTAAAACCTCCTGAGCTCAACGGGCTGATAATCCTGCACCAAAACACAGACAGGTGAACGAATGGGTTGTTTTGGGTGTTTTGAATGGAAATGGTCTTTGTATTTCAACATATAGTGATTTCGGGAAAGAACATCCAATCCTCAATCACATAATATCACTACTTCTGATTAGGTGAGGCCAAGTGAGCCTAAACAGAATCTGGAAAGGATGAGGTAGGAGGGGAGGTAGAGAGGAGGAGGAGGAGGAGAGGAGGGAGAGGAGGTGGAGAGGTCGAGAGGAGGAGGAGGAGGAGAGGAGGAGGAGGAGGAGAGGAGGAGGAGGAGGAGAGGAGGGGAGAGGAGGTGGAGAGGAGGAGGAGGAGGAGGAGGAGGAGGAGGAGGAGGAGGAGGAGGAGGAGGAGGAGGAGGAGGAGGAGGAGGAGGAGGAGGAGGAGGAGGAGGAGGAGGAGGAGGAGGAGGAGGAGGGAGAGGAGGTGGAGAGGAGGAGGAGGAGGAGGAGGAGAGGTAGAGAGGAGGAGGAGGAGGAGAGGTGGTGGAGAGGAGGTGGAGAGAGGAGGAGGAGGAGAGGTGGTGGAGAGGAGGTGGAGAGGTCGAGAGGAGAGAGGAGGGGTAGAGGAGTTGGATGAGGTAGAGGGAGAGAGGAGGTGGGTGAGGAGGTGGAGGGAGAGAGGAGGTGGAAGAGGAGGGGGAGAGGAGGAGGGAGAGGAGGTGGAGGAGGAGAGGTGGTGGAGAGGAGGTGGAGGGAGAGAGGAGGTGGAAGAGGAGGGGAGAGGAGGTGGAGAGGAGGTGGAGGGAGAGAGGAGGTGGAAGAGGAGGGGGAGAGGAGGTGGAGAGGAGGAGGAGAAGGAGAGGTGGTGGAGAGGAGGTGGAGAGGTCGAGAGGACAGAGGAGGGATAGGAGGGGAGGTAGAGAGGAGGAGGAGGAGAGGTGGTGGAGAGGAGGTGGAGAGGTCGAGGGAGAGAGGAGGGGTAGAGGAGTTGGAGAGGTAGAGAGGAGGAGGAGGAGGAGAGGTGGTGGAGAGGAGGTGGAGAGGTAGAGAGGAGGAGAGGAGGAGGAGAGGTAGAGAGGAGGAGGAGGAGAGGTGGTGGAGAGGAGGTGGAGAGGTAGAGAGGAGGAGGAGGAGGAGAGAGGTAGAGAGGAGGAGGAGGAGGAGAGGTGGTGGAGAGGAGGTGGAGAGGTAGAGAGGAGGAGGAGGAGAGGTAGAGAGGAGGAGGAGGAGGAGAGGTGGTAGAGAGGAGGTGGAGAGGTAGAGAGGAGGAGGAGGAGGAGAGGTGGTGGAGAGGAGGTGGAGAGGTCGAGGGAGAGAGGAGGGGTAGAGGAGTTGGATGAGGTAGGGAGAGAGAGGAGGTGGGAGAGGAGGTGGAGGAGAGAGGTGGTGGAGAGGAGGTGGAGGAGGAGAGATGGTGGAGAGGAGGTGGAGGAGGAGAGGTGGTGGAGAAGAGGTGGAGAGGTCGAGAGGAGAGAGGAGGGGTAGAGGAGTTGGATGAGGTAGAGGGAGAGAGGAGGTGGGAGAGGAGGTGGAGGGAGAGAGGTGGTGGAGAGTAGGTGGAGGAGGAGAGGTGGCGGAGAGGAGGTGGAGAGGTCGAGAGGAGAGAGGAGGGGTAGAGGAGTTGGATGAGGTAGAGGGAGAGAGGAGGTGGGAGAGGAGGTGGAGGGAGAGAGGTGGTGGAGAGGAGGTGGAGGAGGAGAGATGGTGGAGAGGAGGTGGAGGAGGAGAGGTGGTGGAGAAGAGGTGGAGAGGTCGAGAGGAGAGAGGAGGGGTAGAGGAGTTGGATGAGGTAGAGGGAGAGAGGAGGTGGGAGAGGAGGTGGAGGGAGAGAGTAGGTGGGAGAGGAGGGGGAGAGGGGGTGGAGAGGAGTGGGATGAGGAGGTGGATGAGGTAGAGGGAGAGAGGAGGGAAAGAGGAGGTGGGAGAGGAGGGAAAGAGGAGGGGTGGAGGAGTTGGATGAGGTGGAGGGAGAGAGGCGGTGGGAGAGGAGGGGAAGAGGAGATGGGAGAGGAGGTGGAGAGGAGTTGATGAGGTAGAGGGAGAGAGGAGGTGGGAGAGGAGGTGGAGGGAGAGAGTAGGTGGGAGAGGAGGGGGAGAGGAGGTGGAGAGGAGGTGGATGAGGAGGTGGATGAGGTAGAGGGAGAGAGGAGTGAAAGAGGAGGGGTAGAGGAGTTGGATGATGTGGAGGAGAGAGGCGGTGGGAGAGGAGATGGGAGAGTGGGAGGTCGAGGGGGAGAGGAGGTGGGAGAGGAGGGGGAGAGGAGGTGGGAGAGGAGGTGGGAAAGGAGGGGGATAGGAGGTGGAGGGAGAGAGGAGGTGGAGGGAGAGAGGAGGGAGAGGAGGTGGAGGGAGAGAGGAGGAGGTGAAGGGAGAGAGGAGGGAGAGGGAGAGAGAGGAGGGGGAGAGGAGGGAGAGGAGGTGGAGGGAGAGAGGAGGAGGTGAAGGGAGAGAGGAGGGAGGATGAAGAGAGGAGGGGAGAGGAAGGGAGGAAGACAGTGTAGCAGAAGTGATTAAACTGCTTAATTCACGTGACCTCTGACCCTCTCCTTGTCATGTGACTATTGATTTTCAATACTTGGATGGATCCATACCGGCCAAATGTTTAATGCAGCAGATTGGAGAGATTTTTCCCTAAATCACCTCTGTCCCTGTACGTAGCGGCTACAGCCCGGCAGGGCCTGGCGAAGAGCACCCGGCTCCCAGCTAATGAGTGAGACGTGCCAGCCTCCTAATGGAGCTGAGTAGTAGACAAACAGCCTAATCACCAGGACTTCAGGAGACCACCCTCCTCATCATCTCCATCCTCTTCCCTCCTGTCCCCATTGTCCACGGACCCCCTTTCTGTTTGGGGTTTTCTAAACGCCACCTGTTAAACAGTTACTGCAGGGTAAGACAGGTCATTCAGGTGACCGCCGAGGCTCTTATCCTCTCTGAATGTGCTTGGGAAGGAATCGACGTGGGGATTCATTGAATGGATTTCCAATTCAATGGGTTTAATAATGGTATGCATTTTTCAACAACAACACCAAACCAATGAATCCCTGATTCAAAGTTGTTATTTCCTGGGTGTCTAATTGTCTGTTTGTTGGAAAGAACAGAAGTAGGAACTTCCAGTGACCTGCAGGTGTTCGGTAAAATACACTGGTGACAAAGAGAGGAGATACACACACAAACACACAACAAGACAAACACACAACAAGACAAACACACAACAAGACAAACACACAACAAGACAAACAAAACACACAACAAAACACACAACAAAACAAACACACAACAAAATAAACACACAACAAAACACACAACAAAACAAACACACAACAAAATAAACACACAACAAGACAAACACACAACAAGATAAACACACAACAAAACACACAACAAAACAAACACACAACAAAACAAACACACAACAAGATAAACACACAACAAAACACACAACAAGACAAACACACAACAAGACAAACACACAACAAGACAAACACACAACAAAACAAACACACAACAAAACAAACACACAACAAGATAAACACACAACAAAACACACAACAAGACAAACACACAACAAGACAAACACACAACAAGACAAACACACAACAAAACAAACACACAACAAGACAAACACACAACAAGACAAACACACAACAAAACAAACACACAACAAGACAAACACACAACAAGACAAACACACAACAAGAAAAAAACACACAACAAGACAAACACACAACAAGACAAACACACAGGCAGCATGTATCTGTAATCTCCCAGACTTAGTGAAGTCCTGTTTAATACAGCCTCTTAGTGATGTCCTGTTTAACACAGCCTCTTAGTGAAGTCCTGTTTAACACAGCCTCTTAGTGAAGTCCTGTTTAACACAGCCTCTTAGTGCTGTTTAACACAGCCTCTTAGTGAAGTCCTGTTTAACACAGCCTCTTAGTGAAGTCCTGTTTAACACAGCCTCTTAGTGAAGTCCTGTTTAACACAGCATCTTAGTGAAGTCCTGTTTAACACAGCCTCTTAGTGAAGTCCTGTTTAACACAGCCTCTTAGTGGATTCCTGTTTAACACAGCCTCTTAGTGAAGTCCTGTTTAACACAGCCTCTTAGTGAAGTCCTGTTTAACACAGCCTCTTAGTGAAGTCCTGTTTAACGCAGCCTCTTAGTGAAGTCCTGCTTAACGCAGCCTCTTAGTGAAGTCCTGTTTAACACAGCCTCTTAGTGAAGTCCTGTTTAACACAGCCTCTTAGTGAAGTCCTGTTTAACACAGCATCTTAGTCCTGTTTAACACAGCCTCTTAGTGAAGTTCTGTTTAACACAGCCTCTTAGTGAAGTCCTGTTTAACACAGCCTCTTAGTGAAGTCCTGTTTAACACAGCCTCTTAGTGAAGTCCTGTTTAACACAGCCTCTTAGTGAAGTCCTGTTTAACACAGCCTCTTAGTGAAGTCCTGTTTAACACAGCCTCTTAGTGAAGTCCTGTTTAACACAGCCTCTTAGTGAAGTCCTGTACAATACAGCCTCTTAGTGAAGTTTAACACAGATGCAGCTGAAAGAGAAATTCTGTCATGCCCTGGCTATTTTATTCTCTATTTTGGTTAGGCCAGGGTGTGACTAGGGTGGGCATTCTAGTTTCTTTATTTCTATGTTGGTGTGGTTCCCAATCAAAGGCAGCTGTCTATCCTTGTCTCTGATTGGGGATCGTATATAAGTTGTCCTTTTTGGTTTGGGTTTTGTGGGTAGTTGTTTTCTGTTTAGTGTCTGCACCTGACAGGACTGTTTCGGTCTTTCCCCCTCTTTGTTATTAATTCCCCTGGCACACAGAGTGTTTTGAGTATTATTTCCCCTGGCACACAGAGTGTTTTGAGTATTAATTCACCTGGCCCACAGAGTGTTTTGAGTATTAATTCACCTGGCCCACAGAGTGTTTTGAGTATTAATTCACCTGGCCCACAGAGTGTTTTGAGTATTAATTCACCTGGCCCACAGAGTGTTTTGAGTATTATTACACCTGGCCCACAGAGTGTTTTGAGTATTATTACACCTGGCCCACAGAGTGTTTTGAGTATTAATTCACCTGGCCCACAGAGTGTTTTGAGTATTAATTCACCTGGCCCACAGAGTGTTTTGAGTATTATTCCACCTGGCCCACAGAGTGTTTTGAGTATTATTCCACCTGGCCCACAGAGTGTTTTGAGTATTATTATTCCACCTGGCCCACAGAGTGTTTTGAGTATTATTCCACCTGGCCCACAGAGTGTTTTGAGTAGTATTCCACCTGGCCCACAGAGTGTTTTGAGTATTAATTCACCTGGCCCACAGAGTGTTTGGAGTATTATTCCACCTGGCCCACAGAGTGTTTTGAGTATTATTCCACCTGGCCCACAGAGTGTTTTGAGTATTAATTCACCTGGCCAACAGAGTGTTTTGAGTATTATTATTCCACCTGGCCCACAGAGTGTTTTGAGTATTAATTCACCTGGCCCACAGAGTGTTTTGAGTATTAATTCACCTGGCCCACAGAGTGTTTTGAGTATTAATTCACCTGGCCCACAGAGTGTTTTGAGTATTAATTCACCTGGCCCACAGAGTGTTTTGAGTATTATTCCACCTGGCCCACAGAGTGTTTTGAGTATTATTACACCTGGCCCACAGAGTGTTTTGAGTATTATTATTCCACCTGGCCCACAGAGTGTTTTGAGTATTATTCCACCTGGCCCACAGAGTGTTTTGAGTATTATTCCACCTGGCCCACAGAGTGTTTTGAGTATTAATTCACCTGGCCCACAGAGTGTTTTGAGTATTATTCCACCTGGCCCACAGAGTGTTTTGAGTATTATTCCACCTGGCCCACAGAGTGTTTTGAGTATTAATTCACCTGGCCCACAGAGTGTTTGGAGTATTATTCCACCTGGCCCACAGAGTGTTTTGAGTATTATTCCACCTGGCCCACAGAGTGTTTTGAGTATTAATTCACCTGGCCAACAGAGTGTTTTGAGTATTATTATTCCACCTGGCCCACAGAGTGTTTTGAGTATTAATTCACCTGGCCCACAGAGTGTTTTGAGTATTAATTCACCTGGCCCACAGAGTGTTTTGAGTATTACATTTATCATGAACATGCTGCGTTATGGTCCACTCCTACATATGACGATCGTTACAAAGTGTAATATGATGATGTAATGATTTGATCACAAGCCAGAGTCATGTATGTCTCTGTAGAAAGGTGTGTGTGTGTGTGCGTGTGTGTGTGTGTGCGTGCGTGTGTGTGTGCGTGTATGTGTGTGTGTGCATGCGTGTGTGTGTGTGTGTGCGTGCGAGCACTAGTATGTACGTGTCTGTCTGTGTGAACTCACCTGGTGTCCTACAACAAGACGTGCTCTAAGTTCCTATTAAAGTACTATTCCTGAGGCTTTTGAACTGTGCCGTGAACCCTAAACAGAACGACAAGCTGAAACGACAGCGTCACTAAAACAAGCTGTATGAAATTGGTACAACAACGTTAGCTAATAGCATCATTAGGCTCCTCTTGTGGGTCTGTGATGGCTTGGACATTGTGTTCTGTGTCTGCACTTATACGTGGACTAGCAGATTGCCTGAACAGGCTGACAGTTACCAGCTCGCTCAGCAGTGGCGGGTTGAAATCCACCATCTCTTCCTGTGGATTTACAGCTGACGCTTCTGCTACTTTAATTAGTTCTATAGCACACAGATGTTGCTTAAATCTAGTCACTAATGACTCTCGCAATAGAGCTTTAAGATTCCTGCCATATTCACAGGCACATACATTTCTCGAGTGGCGCAATTAAAGTGGAAATATTGGAAGGGTGTGTGAAGGAACCTTGGCAGGCTGAAGGAACCTTGGAAAGCTGTCCCTCTATTGGTCAGGATCTAATTCAACTGTGACAGCCTGTTGGACTCCTAGCCAATCTGTGGGTTGTCATAAATTTAGCCCGTCGAGTAAATGTGTTGTACTTCGTCGAGGTGGTGATTGCATATGTAGTCTTATCCTGTCCTACAGGTACTAAATATGTAGTCTTATCCTGTCCTATAGGTACTAAATATGTAGTCTTATCCTGTCCTATAGGTACTAAATATGTAGTCTTATCATGTCCTATAGGTACTAAATATGTAGTCTTATCCTGTCCTATAGGTACTAAATATGTAGTCTTATCCTGTCCTATAGGTACTAAATATGTAGTCTTATCATGTCCTATAGGTACTAAATATGTAGTCTTATCATGTCCTATAGGTACTAAATATGTAGTCTTATCCTGTCCTATAGGTACTAAATATGTAGTCTTATCCTGTCCTATAGGTACTAAATATGCAGTCTTATCCTGTCCTATAGTGACTAAATATCTAGTCTTATCCTGTCCTATAGGTACTAAATATGTAGTCTTATCCTGTCCTATAGGTACTAAATATGTAGTCTTATCCTGTCCTATAGTGACTAAATATGTAGTCTTATCCTGTCCTATAGGTACTAAATATGTAGTCTTATCCTGTCCTATAGTGACTAAATATGTAGTCTTATCCTGTCCTATAGGTACTAAATATGTAGTCTTATCCTGTCCTATAGGTACTAAAGATGTAGTCTTATCCTGTCCTATAGGTACTAAATATGTAGTCTTATCCTGTCCTATAGTGACTGCATATGTAGTCTTATCCTGTCCTATAGGTACTAAATATGTAGTCTTATCCTGTCCTATAGTGACTAAATATGTAGTCTTATCCTGTCCTATAGGTACTAAATATGTAGTCTTATCCTGTCCTATAGGTACTAAAGATGTAGTCTTATCCTGTCCTATAGGTACTAAATATGTATTCTTATCCTGTCCTATAGGTACTAAAGATGTAGTCTTATCCTGTCCTATAGGTACTAAATATGTAGTCTTATCCTGTCCTATAGGTACTAAATATGTAGTCTTATCCTGTCCTATAGTGACTAAATATGTAGTCTTATCCTGTCCTATAGGTACTAAATATGTAGTCTTATCCTGTCCTATAGTGACTAAATATGTAGTCTTATCCTGTCCTATAGGTACTAAATATGTAGTCTTATCCTGTCCTATAGGTACTAAAGATGTAGTCTTATCCTGTCCTATAGGTACTAAATATGTAGTCTTATCCTGTCCTATAGTGACTGCATATGTAGTCTTATCCTGTCCTATAGGTACTAAATATGTAGTCTTATCCTGTCCTATAGTGACTAAATATCTAGTCTTATCCTGTCCTATAGGTACTAAATATGTAGTCTTATCCTGTCCTATAGGTACTAAAGATGTAGTCTTATCCTTTCCTATAGGTACTAAATATGTAGTCTTATCCTGTCCTATAGTGACTGCATATGTAGTCTTATCCTGTCCTATAGGTACTAAATATGTAGTCTTATCCTGTCCTATAGTGACTAAATATGTAGTCTTATCCTGTCCTATAGGTACTAAATATGTAGTCTTATCCTGTCCTATAGGTACTAAAGATGTAGTCTTATCCTGTCCTATAGGTACTAAATATGTATTCTTATCCTGTCCTATAGGTACTAAAGATGTAGTCTTATCCTGTCCTATAGGTACTAAATATGTAGTCTTATCCTGTCCTATAGGTACTAAATATGTAGTCTTATCCTGTCCAATAGGTACTAAAGATGTAGTCTTATCCTGTCCTATAGGTACTAAATATGTAGTCTTATCCTGTCCTATAGGTACTAAATATGTAGTCTTATCCTGTCCTATAGGTACTAAATATGTAGTCTTATCCTGTCCTATAGGTACTAAATATGTAGTCTTATCCTGTCCTATAGGTACTAAATATGTAGTCTTATCCTGTCCTATAGGTACTAAATATGTAGTCTTATCCTGTCCTATAGGTACTAAATATGTAGTCTTATCCTGTCCTATAGGTACTAAATATGTAGTCTTATCCTGTCCAATAGGTACTAAAGATGTAGTCTTATCCTGTCCTATAGGTACTAAATATGTAGTCTTATCCTGTCCTATAGGTACTAAATATGTAGTCTTATCCTGTCCTATAGGTACTAAATATGTAGTCTTATGTCCTGTCCTATAGGTACTAAATATGTAGTCTTATCCTGTCCTATAGGTACTAAATATGTAGTCTTATCCTGTCCTATAGGTACTAAATATGTAGTCTTATCCTGTCCTATAGGTACTAAATATGTAGTCTTATCCTGTCCTATAGGTACTAAATATGTAGTCTTATCCTGTCCTATAGGTACTACATATGTAGTCTTATCATGTCCTATAGGTACTAAATATGTAGTCTTATCCTGTCCTATAGGTACTAAATATGTAGTCTTATCATGTCCTATAGGTACTAAATATGTAGTCTTATCCCGTCCTATAAGTACTAAATATGTAGTCTTATCCTGTCCTATAGGTACTAAATATGTAGTCTTATCCTGTCCTATAGGTACTAAATATGTAGTCTTATCCTGTCCTATAGGTACTAAATATGTAGTCTTATCCTGTCCTATAGGTACTAAATATAGTCTTAGTCTTATACTAAATATGTAGTCCCTGTCCTATAGGTACTAAATATGTAGTCTTATCCTGTCCTATAGGTACTAAATATGTAGTCTTATCCTGTCCTATAGGTACTAAATATGTAGTCTTATCCTGTCCTATAGGTACTAAATATGTAGTCTTATCCTGTCCTATAGGTACTAAATATGTAGTCTTATCCTGTCCTATAGGTACTAAAGATGTAGTCTTATCCTGTCCTATAGGTACTAAATATGTAGTCTTATCCTGTCCTATAGGTACTAAAGATGTAGTCTTATCCTGTCCTATAGGTACTAAAGATGTAGTCTTATCCTGTCCTATAGGTACTAAATATGTAGTCTTATCCTGTCCTATAGGTACTAAAGATGTAGTCTTATCCTGTCCTATAGGTACTGAGGATGTAGTCTTATCCTGTCCTATAGGTACTAAATATGTAGTCTTATCCTGTCCTATAGGTACTAAATATGTAGTCTTATCCTGTCCTATAGGTACTGAGGATGTAGGAACTTATCCTGTCCTATAGGTAATAAATATGTAGTCTTATCCTGTCCTATAGGTAATAAATATGTAGTCTTATCCTGTCCTATAGGTAATAAATATGTAGTCTTATCCTGTCCTATAGGTACTAAATATGTAGTTTTATCCTGTCCTATAGGAACTAAAGATGTAGTCTTATCCTGTCCTATAGGAACTAAATATGTAGTTTTATCCTGTCCTATAGGTAATAAATATGTAGTCTTATCCTGTCCTATAGGTACTGAGGATGTAATCTTATCTTGTCCTATAGGAACTAAATATAGGTAATAAATATGTAGTCTTATCCTGTCCTATAGGTAATAAATATGTAGTCTTATCCTGTCCTATAGGTAATAAATATGTAGTCTTATCCTGTCCTATAGGTACTAAATATGTAGTTTTATCCTGTCCTATAGGAACTAAAGATGTAGTCTTATCCTGTCCTATAGGAACTAAATATGTAGTTTTATCCTGTCCTATAGGTAATAAATATGTAGTTTTATCCTGTCCTATAGGTACAAAATATGTAGTCTTATCCTGTCCTATAGGTACTGAGGATGTAGTCTTATCCTGTCCTATAGGTACTAAATATGTAGTTTTATCCTGTCCTATAGGTACTAAATATGTAGTCTTATCCTGTCCTATAGGTACTGAGGATGTAGTCTTTTCCTGTCCTATAGGTACTAAATATGTAGTCTTATCCTGTCCTATAGGTACTGAGGACTCTGGTCACATGTAGTGTACACTACCTTTAACTAAGACCCATAGGGCTCTGGTCAAATGTAGTGTACACTACCTTTAACTAAGACCCATAGGACTCTGGTCAAATGTAGTGTACACTACCTTTAACTAAGACCCATAGGGCTCTGGTCAAATGTAGTGTACACTACCTTTAACTAAGACCCATAGGGCTCTGGTCAAATGTAGTGTACACTACCTTTAACTAAGACCCATAGGACTCTGGTCAAATGTAGTGTACACTACCTTTAACTAAGACCCATAGGGCTCTGGTCAAATGTAGTGTACACTACCTTTAACTAAGACCCATAGGACTCTGGTAAAATGTAGTGTACACTACCTTTAAAAGAACTGTAGTTAACTGTATTTCTACCATACCTGAAGGACAGACCACAATGGTGACAGAAACAGCATAAAACACTTTAGTCACAGCTGCTTTGAAGGTCTCACTGTACTTGGTGAAACCCGTACTTGGTGACACCACGTGTGTTTTCTGACTACGAACTGTCAGTGTGTGTGTGTGTGTGTGTGTGTGTGTGTGTGTGTGTGTGTGTGTGTGTGTGTGTGTGTGTGTGTGTGTGTGTGTGTGTGTGTGTGTGTGTGTGTGTGTGTGTGTGTGTGTGTGTGTGTGTGTGTGTGTGTGTGTGTGCGCGTGTGTTTGCGTGTGCGCGTATGCGTGTGTTTGCGTGTGCGCGTGTGCGCGTGCGCGTGTATGTGTGTTTGCGTGGCGTAGTCTGTAAGAATCACCCCCAAGTACAGCATGTCTTTAATGTCCTTCTACACGCATCCACATGACTGATCACAACACAGGTGTAGTAGTCAGATGAGCTGTGATGTCAGGGTGTTTTACAGCAGAATCAGCACAAACTTGTACTTGCACATCATCACAAGAGCACCACACTCTAAAGTCACCATCTGTCTTTTACTACAAAGTCCCCACAGTGTGATGCCGTCCGGTAAAGTATGTCTTCAGTCTGCTGGCTTTGTCACTGGGAGATACAGAGGACGTCTGACCACAAAATGTTCACTTATAGGTTAGAGAGCAGGGCACTAACTGGAAGTTCCAATCACGGGGCAGATGGACAAATTATCCTTCTTCTTCTCCTCCTTCTTCTCCTTCTTCTTCTTCTTCTTCTTCTTCTTCTTCTTCTCCTCCTTCTTCTTCTTCTCCTCCTTCTTCTTCTCCTCCTTCTCCTTCTTCTTCTTCTCCTTCTTCTTCTTCTCCTTCTACTTCTTCTTCTTCCTCTCCTTCTTCTTCTTCTCCTTCTCTCCTTCTTCTTCTCCTTCTCCTTCTTCTTCGTCTCCTCCTTCTTCTTCTCTTTCTACTTCTTCTTCTTTTCCTTCTTCTTCTTCTCCTTCTTCTTTTTCTCCTTCTTCTTCTCCTCCTCCTTCTTCTTCTTCTTCTCCTTCTTCTTCTCCTCCTTCTTCTTCTCCTTCTTCTTCTTCTTCTTCTTCTTCTTCTTCTTCTCCTCCTTCTTCTTCTCCTTCTTCTCCTCCTTCTCCTTCTTCTTCTCCTTCTTCTTCTTCTTCTTCTTCTTCTTCTTCTTCTTCTTCTTCTTCTTCTTCTTCTTCTTCTTCTTCTTCTTCTTCTTCTTCTTCTTCTTGTTCTTCTCGTTCTCCTTCTTCTTCTTCTTCTTCTTCTTCTTCTTCTTCTTCTTCTTCTTCTTCTTCTTCTTCTTCTTCTTCTTCTTCTTCTTCTTCTTATTCTCCTTCTTCTTCTTCTTCTTCTTCTTCTTCTTCTTCTTCTTCTTCTTCTTCTTCTTCTTCTTCTTTTTCATCTCCTTCTGCTTCTTCTTCTTTTTCTTCTCCTTCTTCTTCTGCTTCTTCTTCTTCTTCTTCTTCATTCAAACTGGACATGAATATGTGATTTGTGTGAGCAGGTATTCAGTATCTGTATAGTAAACCACAGTATGAATAAGAACAGTATAGGTCTGGTATTACAGGGGCTGAATTGATGTGCTCCGACCAGATCATTTTACAGTAAGCCACTACTGCATGGTCTCTGGTTACAACCAGTATTAAAGGTTAATCTCTCTATTGTGATTCATTGTCACTTTAACATTTATATTCCGCTTAGTACATCTAGATTCCTTTTTTTTATCTTCTCTAGCTTTCTGACTTATGATCTCTTACACATTAAATTCACTGAATCAAGGTCTGTAAACGTAGCCTGTAACTTCCCTAAATGTCCTCTCTGATCCGTCACCATCCACTACCGTTCCTGCATCCCAAATTGCATTCTATTCCGTATATAATGCACTACGTTTGACCAGAGCACCCATAGGGTCCATAGGGCTGTGGTCAAAATCTAGCGCGCTACGTAGGATACAGGGTATAATTTGGGACGCACATTCCCCAATCCATGTCTGAAGGTAGAAGCCGTCAGGAGTTATTTATTCAGTGAGCTGAGGAGATAGCAGTAAGCCTGCGTGGCTCTGAGTCTCTGGGAGGTCGATGGAGCACAGCTCAGGTGTCGCGTGTATTCACAGCAGGCTTGTAGTGCCGGATCCTCAGACCAGAGGTGAGGCCATTACAATCTGGTGCATGTTAAGTCTATTTGAATGCATGTCTGTGTGTTGAGTTGACTTGGGTTAAGTGTGAAGAATGAATACAGGTGAAGTTTAAACACCTCGCCTGACAGTAGCTAACAGATGAATGATATGGAACATCAGAAAAAAACTGCAAAGCGTGTAGAAGCTACAGTATATTTACCTTACTGTAAAATGTGTAGAACATACGGTATATTTTACCTTACTGTAAAATGTGTAGAACCTACAGTATATTTTACCTTACTGTAAAATGTGTAGAACCTACAGTATATTTACCTTACTGTAAAATGTGTAGAACCTACAGTATATTTACCTTACTGTAAAATGTGTAGAACCTACAGTATATTTTACCTTACTGTAAAATGTGTAGAACCTACAGTATATTTTACCTTACTGTAAAATGTGTAGAACATACAGTTTTTTTCACCTTACTGTAAAATGTGTAGAACATACGGTATATTTTACCTTACTGTAAAATGTGTAGAACCTACAGTATATTTACCTTACTGTAAAATGTGTAGAACCTACAGTATATTTTACCTTACTGTAAAATGTGTAGAACCTACAGTATATTTTACCTTACTGTAAAATGTGTAGAACATACAGTTTATTTTACCTTACTGTAAAATGTGTAGAACATACGGTATATTTTACCTTACTGTAAAATGTGTAGAACCTACAGTATATTTTACCTTACTGTAAAATGTGTAGAACCTACAGTATATTTTACCTTACTGTAAAATGTGTAGAACCTACAGTATATTTTACCTTACTGAAAAATGTGTAGAACATACAGTATATTTTACCTTACTGTAAAATGTGTAGAACATACGTTATATTTTACCTTACTGTAAAATGTGTAGAACATACAGTATATTTTACCTTACTGTAAAATGTGTAGAACATAACAGTATATTTACCTTACTGTAAAACGTGTAGAAGCTACAGTATATTTACACTACTACAAAATGTATAGAAGCTACAGTATATTTATTCTACTACAATGTGTAGAACCTACAGTATATTTATCCTACTACAATGTGTAGAACCTACAGTATATTTTACCCTACTGCAAAACGTGTAGAAGCTACAGTATATTTTACCCTACTACAAAATGTGTAGAACATACAGTATATTTATCCTACTACAATGTGTAGAAGCTACATTATATTTATCCTACTACTACAATGTGTAGACCCTACAGTATATTTATCCTACTACAACGTGTAGAAGCTACAGTATATTTACCCTACTACAATGTGTAGAACATAGCGGCGATGTTTTTCCTGTCAAAACCGGTTTGGCAAGTAATCTATTGTAATAAATCAAGAGGCCGAACTGATTTTCAGAACGATTGCAGAATTGATTGGACTAATGAATCATATCATTCCACCAATTACCCAGTGAGTAAAGAGCAACAAAAGGCTATTAGAGGTCAGTCACCTGTGTGTCTGAAGGAGAAGGGATGTCCACACCTCCCGACTCTAACAGGGTAACTATACAGGAGGCAAACAAGAGAACCAATGGCTGATTCTGTCTAGTATCGTTTATATGGAGTTTTAACCAGCTACATAATGCTAAAAAAATAAGCTGTAAATAATACTGTTGCTCCCTGCCTATCAGAAATATTTTTTACGTTTAACTAAGGAAAACCAGTTAAAGAACAAATTCTTATGTACAATGACGGCCTACCGGGGAACTTCCTTGTTCAGGGAGCAGGAAAAAACAGATTTTTATCTTGTCAGTTCTGGGATTCGATCCAGCAACCTTTCAGTTACCGGCCCAAAGCGCTAACCACTCGGCTACCTGCCACCTCTACACTCTAACCACTCGGCTACCTGCCACCTCTACACTCTAACCACTAGGCTACCTGCCACCTCTACACTCTAACCACTAGGCTACCTGCCACCTCTACACTCTAACCACTCTACCTGCCACCTCTACACTCTAACCACTAGGCTACCCTGCCCCCTCTACACTCTAACCACTAGGCTACCTGCCGACCCTACACTCTAACCACTAGGCTACCTGCCGCCTCTACACTCTAACCACTCGGCTACCTGCCACCTCTACACTCTAACCACTCGGCTACCCTGCCACCTCTACACTCTAACCACTCGGCTACCCTGCCTCCCCAAAAACCACAACAGATACACAAACAAAACAAAAAAAGGGATCAAATGAAGATGCCACATCTGTAGCACACTGAGAGATGGAACATTCTCCAATATCAAACGATTCTTCCTATCCCAACATGCACTTCACCCAATCACAGCAACATGACTCTTTATAACTGAACCCTATTGGCTGTCTTTAAAGCATCATTTTTTTTTTTTTTTTTTTTAAGTGATCATTAAATATGCATACGTCCTCAATCCATACCAGCTCGTAATCCGGGCCTGCAGCAGGAGTCATGGGTTTAGCTCATGTAAACGCGATGCTGCACTCTCAAATCAAGTCACGGGGTCAAAGTGCAGAGCCGTGTGCAATCCAAAGACGAGCGAGGCTAGCAGGGAGCTGCCGCTGACCCCCCCCTCCCCCGGCGTCATTACCGCTACCACAATTATTTCTG
This sequence comes from Oncorhynchus gorbuscha, assembly GCF_021184085.1. Taxonomy (NCBI): domain Eukaryota; kingdom Metazoa; phylum Chordata; class Actinopteri; order Salmoniformes; family Salmonidae; genus Oncorhynchus; species Oncorhynchus gorbuscha. Next base: position 114,439 of record NW_025746371.1, read on the forward strand.
CGGTGACGCCCATTTTCCACCGAACACCACCGAGGTAGTGGAAGATAATATTGACGTAAACTTTAGTCTCCTGTTGTAGAGAGCGTTGGTTTGAACACCGCTCCTTGTAATCGCTATACATCACAGAAGCCCTCCCTCTCAATATCACGCAGGCATGCAGTAAATCACAGCCGTGCAGGGTTCCCTGAGGAGACTAGTCACTGGCAGTGCTGCTGCTGCCTTTCGTTGCGTAGATACAAGTATCTATTCTACTCCTCTGAAAATAGATGTTTATCTGTTAGATTTTTTTTAGAGCGAACAATCACATTGCAAAGAAGCTCCCCCCCCTTCCCCCCACAACCCTCCGCAGAAAAATGACAGTATCTTGATCAACAAATATTCATATAGCCATGATTTGACAATAATACAAACGTGATCCTAACATTGCATTTGTTATACATACCAAGTCAGAAGTCCTTCATACAAGCCCTACATACAAGCCCTACATACAAGCCCTACATACAAGCCCTTTACAAGCCCTTCATACAAGCCCTACATACAAGCCCTACATACAAGCCCTACATACAAGCCCTTCATACAAGCCCTACATACAAGCCCTTCATACAAGCCCTTTACAAGCCCTACATACAAGCCCTTTACAAGCCCTACATACAAGCCCTACATACAAGCCCTACATACAAGCCCTTCATACAAGCCCTACATACAAGCCCTTCATACAAGCCCTTTACAAGCCCTACATACAAGCCCTTTACAAGCCCTACATACAAGCCCTACATACAAGCCCTACATACAAGCCCTTCATACAAGCCCTTTACAAGCCCTACATACAAGCCCTTTACAAGCCCTACATACAAGCCCTTTACAAGCCCTTCATACAAGCCCTACATACAAGCCCTACATACAGGCCCTACATACAAGCCCTTCATACAAGCCCTACATACAAGCCCTTCATACAAGCCCTTTACAAGCCCTACATAGAAGCCCTTTACAAGCCCTACATACAAGCCCTACATACAAGCCCTACATACAAGCCCTTCATACAAGCCCTACATACAAGCCCTACATAGAAGCCCTTCATACAAGCCCTACATACAGGCATGCAGAAGCCCTTTACAAGCCCTACATACAAGCCCTACATACAAGCCCTACATACAAGCCATTCATACAAGGAGACATACAAGCCCTTTACAAGCCCTACATACAAGCCCTTTACAAGCCCTACATACAAGCCCTACATACAAGCCCTACATACAAGCTATTCATACAAGCCCTACATACTGAAAATACAATGCCCTTCATCTTTGTACATACAAGCCCTACATACAAGCCCTACATACAAGCCCTACAACAAGCCCTACATTGCCCTTCATACAAGCCCTTTACAAGCCCTACATACAAGCCCTACATAGAAGCCCTACATAGAAGCCCTATACCCCTACATACCCCTACATAGAAGCCCTTTAAAAGCCCTACATACAAGTACATACAAGCCATTCATACAAACATAGCCCTTCATACAAGCCCTTCCATGATTTACAAGCCCTAATACAAGCCCTGATCCTTCATACAATTTGTTTACAAGCCCTACATACAAGCCCTTACATACAAGCCCTACATACAAGCCCTACATAGAAGCCCTTTACAAGCCCTACATACAAGCCCTACATACAAGCCCTACATACAAGCCCTACATACAAGCCCTACATAGAAGCCCTTTACAAGCCCTACATACAAGCCCTACATACAAGCCCTACATACAAGCCCTACATACAAGCCCTACATACAAGCCCTACATACAAGCCCTTCATACAAGCCCTACATACAAGCCCTACATAGAAGCCCTTCATACAAGCCCTACATACAAGCCCTACATAGAAGCCCTTTACAAGCCCTACATACAAGCCCTACATACAAGCCCTACATACAAGCCATTCATACAAGCCCTACATACAAGCCCTTTACAAGCCCTACATACAAGCCCTTCATACAAGCCCTTTACAAGCCCTACATACAAGCCCTACATACAAGCCCTACAAACAAGCCCTTCATACAAGCCCTTTACAAGCCCTACATACAAGCCCTACATACAAGCCCTACATACAAGCCCTACATACAAGCCCTACATACAAGCCCTTTACACGCCCTACATACAAGCCCTTTACAAGCCCTACATACAAGCTCTACATACAAGCCCTTTACAAGCCCTTCATACAAGCCCTTTACAAGCCCTTCAAACGGTGAAAAACTCTACCATTGACAGCGTTAGTGTGCTAACTTTATGTAAATGAATATTCAGCTGGTTTTTATTGAATTCAATGTTGGAAAAGGGATATATTCCCTACAGAGGGAAAAATGTATTTTCTGTTGTTGTTGCTGACACTAATGTAATTTTTATAAAAGTTGCTTTACTTTGAAGTCACTTTTCCATCGATATCATAACATCATTGGATTACGTGACACAGGCGATAACATTTCTAATAAAATATTATAGTACAACGTTCATTTGTTACTGTGGCGCTGCACTGAAAGTAGTAAAATTCCAATTGGCTAATGTTCAGACAGTCCTTTGGCAATCTTTGCCCAGGCAACAGTGTGCCTCATGTCTCACTAACTATACTGGTGCAGCTTTGATTTCTCTTTCTCTCTCTCTAAAGAGTGCTTATCCCCCCCCCACACACATTCCGGGTTCATGGCATAATCTTTGTTTTTACAGTCCCAACTGTCGGTACCCATGGCAATCTCCACGTATGTCTCCTGACTGTCTCCTGACTCCCACTGCCCCAGGATGTCTATCAAATGGTACCCTTATACCCGATCCGGGCCCTGGTTAAACATAGGGCGCTAGAAAGGGATTAGGGTGCCCTTTGGGACAGTGATACAGTCAGGCAGTAAGAGTACACCGTTTGTTCCCTGAGCCGCCTGGCCTTGGTCAGAGAAACACGGCAGGGCACCGCCTAATCAGGCACACAGTCTCTAACCAGGAAGTTCACAAGCTGCCCCAGTCGCAGGCACACAGTCTCTAACCAGGAAGTTCACAAGCTGCCCCAGTGCCAGGCACACAGTCTCTAACCAGGAAGTTCACAAGCTGCCCCAGTCCCAGGCACACAGTCTCTAACCAGGAAGTTCACAAGCTGCCCCAGTCCCAGTCACACAGTCTCTAACCAGGAAGTTCACAAGCTGCCCCAGTCCCAGGCACACAGTCTCTAACCAGGAAGTTCACAAGCTGCCTCAGTCCCAGGCACACAGTCTCTAACCAGGAAGTTCACAAGCTGCCCCAGTCCCAGGCACACAGTCTCTAACCAGGAAGTTCACAAGCTGCCCCAGTCCCAGGCACACAGTCTCTAACCAGGAAGTTCACAAGCTGCCCCAGTCCCAGGCACACAGTCTCTAACCAGGAAGTTCACAAGCTGCCCCAGTGCCAGGCACACAGTCTCTAACCAGGAAGTTCACAAGCTGCCCCAGTCCCAGGCACACAGTCTCTAACCAGGAAGTTCACAAGCTTCCCCAGTCCCAGGCACACAGTCTCTAACCAGGAAGTTCACAAGCTGCCCCAGTCCCAGGCACACAGTCTCTAACCAGGAAGTTCACAAGCTGCCCCAGTCCCAGGCACACAGTCTCTAACCAGGAAGTTCACAAGCTGCCCCAGTCCCAGGCACACAGTCTCTAACCAGGAAGTTCACAAGCTGCCCCAGTCCCAGGCACACAGTCTCTAACCAGGAAGTTCACAAGCTGCCCCAGTCCCAGGCACACAGTCTCTAACCAGGAAGTTCACAAACTGCCCCAGTCCCAGGCACACAGTCTCTAACCAGGAAGTTCACAAGCTGCCCCAGTCCCAGGCACACAGTCTCTAACCAGGAAGTTCACAAGCTGCCCCATGTCCCAGTCACACAGTTGTGTCTACAGACAGACATCTCTCCAGTTAGATAAAGCCCTGAGAGGGTTTCAAACATGTTCTTAATGACTGTTCATTTGTGCTTCCTTCTATTTGGTTTTAATTTTTTTATTTTACCTTTATTTTACCTTTATTTTACCTTTATTTTACCTTTATTTAACTAGGCAACTCAGTTAAGAACAAATTCTCATTTTCAATGACGGCCTAGGAACAGTGGGTTAACTGGTCTAGGAACAGTGGGTTAACTGGTCTAGGAACAGTGGGTTAACTGGTCTAGGAACAGTGGGTTAACTGGTCTAGGAACAGTGGGTTAACTGGTCTAGGAATAGTGGGTTAACTGGTCTAGGAACAGTGGGTTAACTGGTCTAGGAACAGTGGGTTAACTGGTCTAGGAACAGTGGGTTAACTGGTCTAGGAACAGTGGTTTAACTGGTCAAGGAACAATGGGTTAACTGGTCTAGGAACAGTGGGTTAACTGGTCTAGGAACAGTGGGTTTAACTGGTCTAGGAACAGGGGGTTAACTGGTCTAGGAACAGTGGGTTTAACTGGTCTATGAACAGTGGGTTAACTGGTCTAGGAACAGTGGGTTAACTGGTCTAGGAACAGTGGGTTAACTGGTCTAGGAACAGTGGGTTTAACTGGTCTAGGAACAGTGGGGTTAACTGGTCTAGGAACAGTGGGTTAACTGGTCTAGGAACAGTGGGTTAACTGGTCTAGGAACAGTGGGTTAACTGGTCTAGGAACAGTGGGTTTAACTGGTCTAGGAACAGTGGGTTAACTGGTCTAGGAACAGTGGGTTTAACTGGTCTAGGAACAGTGGGTTAACTGGTCTAGGAACAGTGGGTTAACTGGTCTAGGAACAGTGGGTTAACTGGTCTAGGAACAGTGGGTTAACTGGTCTAGGAACAGTGGGGTTAACTGGTCTAGGAACAGTGGGTTAACTGGTCTAGGAACAGTGGGTTAACTGGTCTAGGAACAGTGGGTTAACTGGTCTAGGAACAGTGGGTTAACTGGTCTAGGAACAGTGGGTTAACTGGTCTAGTAACAGTGGTTTAACTGGTCTAGGAACAGTGGGTTAACTGGTCTAGGAACAGTGGGTTAACTGGTCTAGGAACAGTGGGTTAACTGGTCTAGGAACAGTGGGGTTAACTGGTCTAGGAACAGTGGGTTAACTGGTCTAGGAACAGTGGACTGGTCTAGGAACAGTGGGTTAACTGGTCTAGGAACAGTGGGGTTAACTGGTCTAGGAACAGTGGGTTAACTGGTCTAGGAACAGTGGGTTAACTGGTCTAGGAACAGTGGGTTAACTGGTCTAGGAACAGTGGGTTTAACTGGTCTAGGAACAGTGGGTTAACTGGTCTAGGAACAGTGGGTTTAACTGGTCTAGGAACAGTGGGTTAACTGGTCTAGGAACAGTGGGTTAACTGGTCTAGGAACAGTGGGTTAACTGGTCTAGGAACAGTGGGTTTAACTGGTCTAGGAACAGTGGGTTAACTGGTCTAGGAACAGTGGGTTTAACTGGTCTAGGAACAGTGGGTTAACTGGTCTAGGAACAGTGGGTTAACTGGTCTAGGAACAGTGGGTTAACTGGTCTAGGAACAGTGGGTTAACTGGTCTAGGAACAGTGGGGTTAACTGGTCTAGGAACAGTGGGTTAACTGGTCTAGGAA
>NW_025746372.1:0-2500 GCF_021184085.1 Oncorhynchus gorbuscha
GGCTATAAACGTCTGGGAGAGATATTACACTCTGCACGGATATTAAAAAAGCAACCAAGTAATTTGATGTCTCGCCAGAATTCTCGCCAAATAAAACCGAACTTGTCGAGAAATGGAGAGTGCCTCATTTCCTTTTTTTGGTACAGGGCATGTTTACAGAACAAGAGAGGGTTTTCTGTCTTCTCTCAGTAGAATGATTTGTTCTGTTTCCATGTAATCCACAGCAAGACGCGTTCGGCCTGTACGCTCTGTACAGTAAGAACAAGCCTCGGTCTGATACGCTGTTGGCCAGCCACGGAAACAGCTTCTTCAGGGTGAGGAAGAAGAACACACCAGAACACACATACATGTGCTTCAGAACGTACAGACAACTAGCTGTGGCTCTTTGCACCTGTCTGTCTGTCTGTCTGTCTGTCTGTCTGTCTGTCTGTCTGTCTGTCTGTCTGTCTGTCTGTCTGTCTGTCTGTCTGTCTGTCTGTCTGTCTGTCTGTCTGTCTAGCTGTCTGTCTAGCTGTCTGTCTGTCTAGCTGTCTGTCTGTCTAGCTGTCTGTCTAGCTGTCTGTCTAGCTGTCTGTCTGTGTCTAGCTGTCTAGCTCTGTCTGTCTAGCTGTCTAGCTGTCTGTCTAGCTGTCTGTCTAGCTGTCTGTCTGTCTGTCTAGCTTTCTGTCTGTCTAGCTGTCTGTCTGTCTGTCTAGCTGTCTGTCTGTCTGTCTGTCTGTCTGTCTGTCTGTCTAGCTGTCTGTCTGTCTGTCTGTCTGTCTGTCTGTCTGTCTGTCTGTCTGTCTGTCTGTCTGTCTGTCTGTCTGTCTGTCTGTCTAGCTGTCTGTCTAGCTGTCTGTCTGTCTAGCTGTCTGTCTAGCTGTCTGTCTAGCTGTCTGTCTAGCTGTCTGTCTAGCTGTCTAGCTGTCTAGCTGTCTGTCTAGCTGTCTAGCTGTCTGTCTAGCTGTCTGTCTGTCTGTCTAGCTTTCTGTCTGTCTAGCTGTCTGTCTGTCTGTCTGTCTGTCTGTCTGTCTGTCTGTCTGTCTGTCTGTCTGTCTGTCTGTCTGTCTGTCTGTCTGTCTAGCTGTCTGTCTAGCTGTCTAGCTGTCTAGCTGTCTGTCTAGCTGTCTAGCTGTCTAGCTGTCTGTCTAGCTGTCTGTCTGTCTGTCTAGCTTTCTGTCTGTCTGTCTGTCTGTCTGTCTGTCTGTCTGTCTGTCTGTCTGTCTGTCTGTCTGTCTGTCTGTCTGTCTGTCTGTCTGTCTGTCTGTCTAGCTGTCTGTCTAGCTGTCTGTCTAGCTGTCTGTCTAGCTGTCTGTCTAGCTGTCTGTCTGTCTGTCTAGCTTTCTGTCTGTCTAGCTGTCTGTCTGTCTGTCTAGCTGTCTGTCTGTCTGTCTGTCTGTCTGTCTGTCTGTCTGTCTGTCTGTCTGTCTGTCTGTCTGTCTGTCTAGCTGTCTGCTGTCTGTCTGTCTGTCTGTCTGTCTAGCTGTCTAGCTGTCTGTCTAGCTGTCTAGCTGTCTGTCTAGCTGTCTGTCTAGCTGTCTGTCTAGCTGTCTGTCTAGCTGTCTGTCTGTCTGTCTAGCTGTCTGTCTGTCTAGCTGTCTGTCTGTCTAGCTGTCTGTCTGTCTCTCTGTCTCTCTGTCTCTCTGTCTGTCTAGCTGTCAGTCAGTCAGTCAGTCAGTCAGTCAGTCAGTCAGTCAGTCAGTCAGTCAGTCTGCCTGCCTGCCTGCCTGCCTGCCTGCCTGCCTGCCTAGCTGTGGCTTTTTGTGTCTGGCTGGCTGGCTGTCTGTCCGTCTGTCTGTGGCTTTTTGCGTCTGGCTGACTGTCTGTCTGTCTGTCTAGCTGCATAACCTTTGACCTCTATCCGCTATAGAACAAGCAGCTGGTGCTGGGAGATAAGATGGACCTGGCCTCCTACCTGTTAAAGCCCATTCAGAGGATGGCTAAATACGCTCTCCTCCTCAAAGACCTGATCAAGGAGGTGAGCGAGGCGCAGGAGACAGAGCTGGGCTCCCTCCGAGCCGCCGCGGAGATGGTCAAGTTCCAGCTGCGTCACGGCAACGACCTGCTCGCCATGGACGCCATTCGAGACTGTGACGTGAGTGACGCACCTTCAGCCTGAGAGGGGGAGACGGCCGAGGGGAGAACGGCCGAGGGGAGAACGGCCGAGGGGGGAGACGGCCGAGGGGAGACGGCCGAGGGGGAGAAAGGCTGAGGGGGAGAAAGGCTGAGGGGGAGAAAGGCTGAGGGGGAGAAAGGCTGAGGGGGAGAAAGGCTGAGGGGGAGAAAGGCTGAGGGGAGAAAGGCTGAGGGGGAGACGGCCGAGGGGAGACGGCCGAGGGGAGACGGCCGAGGGGGAGACGGCCGAGGGGGACGAACGGCCGAGGGGGAGACGGCCGAGGGGAGAACGGCCGAGGGGAGAGCCGAGGGGGAACGAGGGGGAGACGGCCGAGGGGAGAAAGGCCGAGGGGGAGAAAGGCCGAGGGGGGAAAGGGGGAGAAAGGCCGAGGGGAGAAAGGCCGAG
>NW_025746372.1:7500-95000 GCF_021184085.1 Oncorhynchus gorbuscha
TAAACCACTGTCTATTACACTGATCAATAACCACTAAACCACTGTCTAGTACACTGATCAATAACCACTAAACCACTGTCTAGTACACTGATCAATAACCACTAAACCACTGTCTAGTACACTGATCAATAACCACTAAACCACTGTCTAGTACACTGATCAATAACCACTAAACTAAACCACTGTCTATTACACTGATCAATAACCACTAAACTAAACCACTGTCTAGTATACTGATCAATAACCACTAAACCACTGTCTAGTACACTGATCAATAACCACTAAACCACTGTCTATTACACTGATCAATAACCACTAAACCACTGTCTAGTACACTGATCAATAACCACTAAACCACTGTCTATTACACTGATCAATAACCACTAAACCACTGTCTAGTACACTGATCAATAACCACTAAACCACTGTCTATTACACTGATCAATAACCACTAAACCACTGTCTAGTACACTGATCAATAACCACTAAACTAAACCACTGTCTAGTACACTGATCAATAACCACTAAACCACTGTCTAGTACACTGATCAATAACCACTAAACTAAACCACTGTCTATTACACTGATCAATAACCACTAAACTAAACCACTGTCTATTACACTGATCAATAACCACTAAACCACTGTCTAGTACACTGATCAATAACCACTAAACCACTGTCTAGTACACTGATCAATAACCACTAAACCACTGTCTAGTACACTGATCAATAACCACTAAACCACTGTCTAGTCCACTGATCAATAACCACTAAACCACTGTCTAGTACACTGATCAATAACCACTAAACTAAACCACTGTCTAGTACACTGATCAATAACCACTAAACCACTGTCTAGTACACTGATCAATAACCACTAAACCACTGTCTATTACACTGATCAATAACCACTAAACTAAACCACTGTCTATTACACTGATCAATAACCACTAAACCACTGTCTAGTACACTGATCAATAACCACTAAACTAAACCACTGTCTAGTACACTGATCAATAACCACTAAACTAAACCACTGTCTAGTACACTGATCAATAACCACTAAACTAAACCACTGTCTAGTACACTGATCAATAACCACTAAACCACTGTCTAGTACACTGATCAATAACCACTAAACCACTGTCTAGTACACTGATCAATAACCACTAAACCACTGTCTAGTACACTGATCAATAACCACTAAACCACTGTCTAGTACACTGATCAATAACCACTAAACCACTGTCTAGTACACTGATCAATAACCACTAAACCACTGTCTAGTACACTGATCAATAACCACTAAACTAAACCACTGTCTATTACACTGATCAATAACCACTAAACCACTGTCTAGTACACTGATCAATAACCACTAAACTAAACCACTGTCTAGTACACTGATCAATAACCACTAAACTAAACCACTGTCTAGTACACTGATCAATAACCACTAAACCACTGTCTAGTCCACTGATCAATAACCACTAAACCACTGTCTATTACACTGATCAATAACCACTAAACTAAACCACTGTCTAGTACACTGATCAATAACCACTAAACCACTGTCTAGTACACTGATCAATAACCACTAAACCACTGTCTAGTACACTGATCAATAACCACTAAACCACTGTCTAGTACACTGATCAATAACCACTAAACCACTGTCTATTACACTGATCAATAACCACTAAACTAAACCACTGTCTAGTACACTGATCAATAACCACTAAACCAAAGCTGTCTAGTCCACTGATCAATAACCACTAAACTAAACCACTGTCTAGTACACTGATCAATAACCACTAAACCACTGTCTAGTACACTGATCAATAACCACTAAACCACTGTCTAGTACACTGATCAATAACCACTAAACCAAAGCTGTCTAGTCCACTGATCAATAACCACTAAACTAAACCACTGTCTAGTACACTGATCAATAACCACTAAACTACTGTCTAGTACACTGATCAATAACCACTAAACCACTGTCTAGTACACTGATCAATAACCACTAAACCACTGTCTAGTACACTGATCAATAACCACTAAACCACTGTCTAGTACACTGATCAATAACCACTAAACCACTGTCTAGTACACTGATCAATAACCACTAAACTAAACCACTGTCTAGTACACTGATCAATAACCACTAAACCACTGTCTAGTACACTGATCAATAACCACTAAACTAAACCACTGTCTAGTACACTGATCAATAACCACTAAACCACTGTCTAGTACACTGATCAATAACCACTAAACTAAACCACTGTCTAGTACACTGATCAATAACCACTAAACCACTGTCTAGTACACTGATCAATAACCACTAAACTAAACCACTGTCTAGTACACTGATCAATAACCACTAAACTAAACCACTGTCTAGTCCACTGATCAATAACCACTAAACCACTGTCTATTACACTGATCAATAACCACTAAACTAAACCACTGTCTAGTACACTGATCAATAACCACTAAACTAAACCACTGTCTAGTACACTGATCAATAACCACTAAACTAAACCACTGTCTAGTACACTGATCAATAACCACTAAACTAAACCACTGTCTAGTACACTGATCAATAACCACTAAACCACTGTCTAGTACAATAACCACTAAACTAAACCACTGTCTATTACACTGATCAATAACCACTAACTAAACCACTGTCTAGTACACTGATCAATAACCACTAAACCACTGTCTAGTACACTGATCAATAACCACTAAACCACTGTCTAGTACACTGATCAATAACCACTAAACCACTGTCTAGTACACTGATCAATAACCACTAAACCACTGTCTAGTACACTGATCAATAACCACTAAACCACTGTCTAGTACACTGATCAATAACCACTAAACTAAACCACTGTCTAGTACACTGATCAATAACCACTAAACCACTGTCTAGTACACTGATCAATAACCACTAAACCACTGTCTAGTACACTGATCAATAACCACTAAACTAAACCACTGTCTATTACACTGATCAATAACCACTAAACCACTGTCTAGTACACTGATCAATAACCACTAAACTAAACCACTGTCTAGTACACTGATCAATAACCACTAAACTAAACCACTGTCTAGTACACTGATCAATAACCACTAAACTAAACCACTGTCTAGTACACTGATCAATAACCACTAAACCACTGTCTAGTACACTGATCAATAACCACTAAACCACTGTCTATTACACTGATCAATAACCACTAAACCACTGTCTAGTACACTGATCAATAACCACTAAACCACTGTCTATTACACTGATCAATAACCACTAAACTAAACCACTGTCTAGTACACTGATCAATAACCACTAAACCAAAGCTGTCTAGTCCACTGATCAATAACCACTAAACTAAACCACTGTCTAGTACACTGATCAATAACCACTAAACCACTGTCTAGTACACTGATCAATAACCACTAAACCACTGTCTATTACACTGATCAATAACCACTAAACCAAAGCTGTCTAGTCCACTGATCAATAACCACTAAACTAAACCACTGTCTAGTACACTGATCAATAACCACTAAACCACTGTCTAGTACACTGATCAATAACCACTAAACCACTGTCTAGTACACTGATCAATAACCACTAAACCACTGTCTAGTACACTGATCAATAACCACTAAACCACTGTCTAGTACACTGATCAATAACCACTAAACTAAACCACTGTCTAGTACACTGATCAATAACCACTAAACCACTGTCTAGTACACTGATCAATAACCACTAAACTAAACCACTGTCTAGTACACTGATCAATAACCACTAAACCACTGTCTAGTACACTGATCAATAACCACTAAACTAAACCACTGTCTAGTACACTGATCAATAACCACTAAACCACTGTCTAGTACACTGATCAATAACCACTAAACTAAACCACTGTCTAGTACACTGATCAATAACCACTAAACTAAACCACTGTCTAGTCCACTGATCAATAACCACTAAACCACTGTCTATTACACTGATCAATAACCACTAAACTAAACCACTGTCTAGTACACTGATCAATAACCACTAAACTAAACCACTGTCTAGTACACTGATCAATAACCACTAAACTAAACCACTGTCTAGTACACTGATCAATAACCACTAAACTAAACCACTGTCTAGTACACTGATCAATAACCACTAAACCACTGTCTAGTACACTGATCAATAACCACTAAACTAAACCACTGTCTATTACACTGATCAATAACCACTCAACTAAACCACTGTCTATTACACTGATCAATAACCACTAAACCACTGTCTAGTACACTGATCAATAACCACTAAACCACTGTCTAGTACACTGATCAATAACCACTAAACCACTGTCTAGTACACTGATCAATAACCACTAAACCACTGTCTAGTCCACTGATCAATAACCACTAAACCACTGTCTAGTACACTGATCAATAACCACTAAACTAAACCACTGTCTAGTACACTGATCAATAACCACTAAACCACTGTCTAGTACACTGATCAATAACCACTAAACCACTGTCTATTACACTGATCAATAACCACTAAACTAAACCACTGTCTATTACACTGATCAATAACCACTAAACCACTGTCTAGTACACTGATCAATAACCACTAAACTAAACCACTGTCTAGTACACTGATCAATAACCACTAAACTAAACCACTGTCTAGTACACTGATCAATAACCACTAAACTAAACCACTGTCTAGTACACTGATCAATAACCACTAAACCACTGTCTAGTACACTGATCAATAACCACTAAACCACTGTCTATTACACTGATCAATAACCACTAAACCACTGTCTAGTACACTGATCAATAACCACTAAACCACTGTCTAGTACACTGATCAATAACCACTAAACCACTGTCTAGTACACTGATCAATAACCACTAAACCACTGTCTAGTACACTGATCAATAACCACTAAACCACTGTCTAGTACACTGATCAATAACCACTAAACCACTAACCACTAAACTAAACCACTGTCTAGTACACTGATCAATAACCACTAAACCACTGTCTAGTACACTGATCAATAACCACTAAACCACTGTCTAGTACACTGATCAATAACCACTAAACCACTGTCTAGTACACTGATCAATAACCACTAAACTAAACCACTGTCTATTACACTGATCAATAACCACTAAACCACTGTCTAGTACACTGATCAATAACCACTAAACTAAACCACTGTCTAGTACACTGATCAATAACCACTAAACTACTGTCTAGTACACTGATCAATAACCACTAAACCACTGTCTATTACACTGATCAATAACCACTAAACCACTGTCTAGTACACTGATCAATAACCACTAAACCACTGTCTAGTACACTGATCAATAACCACTAAACCACTGTCTATTACACTGATCAATAACCACTAAACTAAACCACTGTCTAGTACACTGATCAATAACCACTAAACCACTGTCTAGTACACTGATCAATAACCACTAAACTAAACCACTGTCTAGTACACTGATCAATAACCACTAAACTAAACCACTGTCTAGTACACTGATCAATAACCACTAAACCACTGTCTATTACACTGATCAATAACCACTAAACCACTGTCTAGTACACTGATCAATAACCACTAAACCACTGTCTAGTACACTGATCAATAACCACTAAACCACTGTCTATTACACTGATCAATAACCACTAAACTAAACCACTGTCTAGTACACTGATCAATAACCACTAAACCAAAGCTGTCTAGTCCACTGATCAATAACCACTAAACTAAACCACTGTCTAGTACACTGATCAATAACCACTAAACCACTGTCTAGTACACTGATCAATAACCACTAAACCACTGTCTATTACACTGATCAATAACCACTAAACCAAAGCTGTCTAGTCCACTGATCAATAACCACTAAACCCACTGTCTAGTACACTGATCAATAACCACTAAACTACTGTCTAGTACACTGATCAATAACCACTAAACCACTGTCTAGTACACTGATCAATAACCACTAAACCACTGTCTAGTACACTGATCAATAACCACTAAACCACTGTCTAGTACACTGATCAATAACCACTAAACCACTGTCTAGTACACTGATCAATAACCACTAAACTAAACCACTGTCTAGTACACTGATCAATAACCACTAAACCACTGTCTAGTACACTGATCAATAACCACTAAACTAAACCACTGTCTAGTACACTGATCAATAACCACTAAACCACTGTCTAGTACACTGATCAATAACCACTAAACCACTAAACCACCACTAAACCACTGTCTAGTACACTGATCAATAACCACTAAACCACTGTCTAGTACACTGATCAATAACCACTAAACCCACTGTCTAGTACACTGATCAATAACCACTAAACTAAACCACTGTCTATTACACTGATCAATAACCACTAAACCACTGTCTATTACACTGATCAATAACCACTAAACTAAACCACTGTCTAGTACACTGATCAATAACCACTAAACTAAACCACTGTCTAGTACACTGATCAATAACCACTAAACTAAACCACTGTCTAGTACACTGATCAATAACCACTAAACCACTGTCTAGTACACTGATCAATAACCACTAAACCACTGTCTAGTACACTGATCAATAACCACTAAACCACTGTCTAGTACACTGATCAATAACCACTAAACCACTGTCTAGTACACTGATCAATAACCACTAAACCACTGTCTAGTACACTGATCAATAACCACTAAACCACTGTCTAGTACACTGATCAATAACCACTAAACCACTGTCTATTACACTGATCAATAACCACTAAACCACTGTCTAGTACACTGATCAATAACCACTAAACCACTGTCTAGTACACTGATCAATAACCACTAAACTGTCTAACACTGATCACTGTCTAACCACTGTCTAGTACACTGATCAATAACCACTAAACCACTGTCTAGTACACTGATCAATAACCACTAAACCACTGTCTATTACACTGATCAATAACCACTAAACCACTGTCTAGTACACTGATCAATAACCACTAAACCACTGTCTAGTACACTGATCAATAACCACTAAACCACTGTCTAGTACACTGATCAATAACCACTAAACCACTGTCTAGTACACTGATCAATAACCACTAAACTAAACCACTGTCTATTACACTGATCAATAACCACTAAACCACTGTCTAGTACACTGATCAATAACCACTAAACTAAACCACTGTCTAGTACACTGATCAATAACCACTAAACTAAACCACTGTCTAGTACACTGATCAATAACCACTAAACCACTGTCTAGTCCACTGATCAATAACCACTAAACCACTGTCTATTACACTGATCAATAACCACTAAACTAAACCACTGTCTAGTACACTGATCAATAACCACTAAACCACTGTCTAGTACACTGATCAATAACCACTAAACCACTGTCTAGTACACTGATCAATAACCACTAAACCACTGTCTAGTACACTGATCAATAACCACTAAACCACTGTCTATTACACTGATCAATAACCACTAAACTAAACCACTGTCTAGTACACTGATCAATAACCACTAAACCAAAGCTGTCTAGTCCACTGATCAATAACCACTAAACTAAACCACTGTCTAGTACACTGATCAATAACCACTAAACCACTGTCTAGTACACTGATCAATAACCACTAAACCACTGTCTATTACACTGATCAATAACCACTAAACCAAAGCTGTCTAGTCCACTGATCAATAACCACTAAACTAAACCACTGTCTAGTACACTGATCAATAACCACTAAACTACTGTCTAGTACACTGATCAATAACCACTAAACCACTGTCTAGTACACTGATCAATAACCACTAAACCACTGTCTAGTACACTGATCAATAACCACTAAACCACTGTCTAGTACACTGATCAATAACCACTAAACCACTGTCTAGTACACCGATCAATAACCACTAAACTAAACCACTGTCTAGTACACTGATCAATAACCACTAAACCACTGTCTAGTACACTGATCAATAACCACTAAACTAAACCACTGTCTAGTACACTGATCAATAACCACTAAACCACTGTCTAGTACACTGATCAATAACCACTAAACTAAACCACTGTCTAGTACACTGATCAATAACCACTAAACCACTGTCTAGTACACTGATCAATAACCACTAAACTAAACCACTGTCTAGTACACTGATCAATAACCACTAAACTAAACCACTGTCTAGTCCACTGATCAATAACCACTAAACCACTGTCTATTACACTGATCAATAACCACTAAACTAAACCACTGTCTAGTACACTGATCAATAACCACTAAACTAAACCACTGTCTAGTACACTGATCAATAACCACTAAACTAAACCACTGTCTAGTACACTGATCAATAACCACTAAACCACTGTCTAGTACACTGATCAATAACCACTAAACCACTGTCTAGTACACTGATCAATAACCACTAAACCACTGTCTAGTACACTGATCAATAACCACTAAACCACTGTCTAGTACACTGATCAATAACCACTAAACCACTGTCTAGTACACTGATCAATAACCACTAAACCACTGTCTAGTACACTGATCAATAACCACTAAACCACTGTCTAGTACACTGATCAATAACCACTAAACCACTGTCTAGTACACCGATCAATAACCACTAAACCACTGTCTAGTACACTGATCAATAACCACTAAACCACTGTCTAGTACACTGATCAATAACCACTAAACCACTGTCTAGTACACTGATCAATAACCACTAAACTAAACCACTGTCTAGTACACTGATCAATAACCACTAAACCACTGTCTATTACACTGATCAATAACCACTAAACCACTGTCTAGTACACTGATCAATAACCACTAAACCACTGTCTAGTACACTGATCAATGATCAATAACCACTAAACCACTGTCTAGTACACTGATCAATAACCACTAAACCACTGTCTAGTACACTGATCAATAACCACTAAACTAAACCACTGTCTAGTACACTGATCAATAACCACTAAACCACTGTCTAGTACACTGATCAATAACCACTAAACCAAAGCTGTCTAGTACACTGATCAATAACCACTAAACTAAACCACTGTCTAGTACACTGATCAATAACCACTAAACTAAACCACTGTCTAGTACACTGATCAATAACCACTAAACTAAACTACTGTCTAGTACACTGATCAATAACCACTAAACTAAACCACTGTCTAGCACACTGATCAATAACCACTAAACTAAACCACTGTCTAGTACACTGATCAATAACCACTAAACTACTGTCTAGTACACTGATCAATAACCACTAAACCACTGTCTAGTACACTGATCAATAACCACTAAACCACTGTCTAGTCCACTGATCAATAACCACTAAACTACTGTCTAGTACACTGATCAATAACCACTAAACTACTGTCTAGTCCACTGATCAATAACCACTAAACCACTGTCTAGTACACTGATCAATAACCACTAAACTACTGTCTAGTACACTGATCAATAACCACTAAACCACTGTCTAGTACACTGATCAATAACCACTAAACCACTGTCTAGTACACTGATCAATAACCACTAAACCACTGTCTAGTACACTGATCAATAACCACTAAACCACTGTCTAGTACACTGATCAATAACCACTAAACTAAACCACTGTCTAGTACACTGATCAATAACCACTAAACTAAACCACTGTCTAGTACACTGATCAATAACCACTAAACCACTGTCTAGTACACTGATCAATAACCACTAAACTAAACCACTGTCTATTACACTGATCAATAACCACTAAACTAAACCACTGTCTAGTACACTGATCAATAACCACTAAACCACTGTCTAGTACACTGATCAATAACCACTAAACCACTGTCTAGTACACTGATCAATAACCACTAAACCACTGTCTAGTACACTGATCAATAACCACTAAACCACTGTCTAGTACACTGATCAATAACCACTAAACCACTGTCTATTACACTGATCAATAACCACTAAACTAAACCACTGTCTAGTCCACTGATCAATAACCACTAAACTAAACCACTGTCTAGTACACTGATCAATAACCACTAAACCACTGTCTAGTACACTGATCAATAACCACTAAACTAAACCACTGTCTAGTCCACTGATCAATAACCACTAAACCACTGTCTATTACACTGATCAATAACCACTAAACCACTGTCTAGTACACTGATCAATAACCACTAAACTAAACCACTGTCTAGTACACTGATCAATAACCACTAAACCACTGTCTAGTACACTGATCAATAACCACTAAACCACTGTCTAGTACACTGATCAATAACCACTAAACTAAACCACTGTCTAGTACACTGATCAATAACCACTAAACCACTGTCTAGTACACTGATCAATAACCACTAAACCACTGTCTATTACACTGATCAATAACCACTAAACCACTGTCTATTACACTGATCAATAACCACTAAACCACTGTCTAGTACACTGATCAATAACCACTAAACTAAACCACTGTCTAGTCCACTGATCAATAACCACTAAACCACTGTCTAGTACACTGATCAATAACCACTAAACCACTGTCTAGCACACTGATCAATAACCACTAAACTAAACCACTGTCTAGTACACTGATCAATAACCACTAAACCAAAGCTGTCTAGTACACTGATCAATAACCACTAAACTAAACCACTGTCTAGTACACTGATCAATAACCACTAAACCACTGTCTAGTACACTGATCAATAACCACTAAACTAAACCACTGTCTATTACACTGATCAATAACCACTAAACCACTGTCTAGTACACTGATCAATAACCACTAAACCACTGTCTAGTACACTGATCAATAACCACTAAACCACTGTCTAGCACACTGATCAATAACCACTAAACTAAACCACTGTCTAGTCCACTGATCAATAACCACTAAACCACTGTCTATTACACTGATCAATAACCACTAAACCACTGTCTAGTCCACTGATCAATAACCACTAAACCACTGTCTAGTACACTGATCAATAACCACTAAACCAAAGCTGTCCCTGACCCGTCCCCCAGGTGCCAGAACTCGAGCCTCCATTGCCGTGTCCCTGTTCGACCACTCCAACCCTTTCAAGCGGACAGCGTCGAGTAACGGGGGGTCTGGTGGCGGGGCCCCTGCTGCGTCTGGCTCCTGCACTCTCCTGGGGCCCCTCAACCTGCACATGTACAGCAGCCACAGCCAGGCCCTGCTGCCCGGGGGAGAGAGGCCCTTCATCAGCCCGTGTCTGGAGGAGGACGAGATGGAGCACGAGACCAGCAGCCAGCCATCCATGAGTACATACTGTATAGATCATCCCTCCATGACTACATACTGTATAGATCATCCCTCCATACTGTATAGATCATCCCTCCATGACTACATACTGTATAGATCATCCCTCCATGACTACATACTGTATAGATCATCCCTCCATGACTACATACTGTATATATCATAGATCATCCCTCCATGACTACATACTGTATAGATCATCCCTCCATACTGTATAGATCATCCCTCCATGACTACATACAGTATAGATCATCCCTCCATGACTACATACTGTATAGATCATCCCTCCATGACTACATACTGTATAGATCATCCCTCCATGACTACATACTGTATAGATCATCCCTCCATACTGTATAGATCATCCCTCCATGACTACATACTGTATAGATCATCCCTCCATGACTACATACTGTATAGATCATCCCTCCATACTCCCTCCATACTATAGATCATCCCTCCATGACTACATACTGTATAGATCATCCCTACATACTGTATATATCATCCCTCCATGGCTACATACTGTATAGATCATCCCTCCATGACTACATACTGTATAGATCATCCCTCCATGACTACATACTGTATAGATCATCCCTCCATACTGTATAGATCATCCCTCCATACTGTATAGATCATCCCTCCATACTCTATAGATCATCCCTCCATACTGTATAGATCATCCCTCCATGACTACATACTGTATAGATCATCCCTCCATGACCACATACTGTATAGATCATCCCTCCATGCTGTATAGATCATCCCTCCATGACTACATACTGTATAGATCATCCCTCCATGCTGTATAGATCATCCCTCCATGACTACATACTCCCTCCATACTATAGATCATCCCTCCATACTGTATAGATCATCCCTCCATGATTACATACTGTATAGATCATCCCTCCATGACTACATACTGTATAGATCATCCCTCCATGACTACATACTGTATAGATCATCCCTCCATGACTACATACTGTATAGATCATCCCTCCATGACTACATACCCTCCATGTATAGATCATCCCTCCATACTGTATAGATCATCCCTCCATGACTACATACTGTATAGATCATCCCTCCATGACATACTGTATAGATCATCCCTCCATGACTGTATAGATCATCCCTCCATACTGTATAGATCATCCCTCCATACTGTATAGATCATCCCTCCATGGCTACATACTGTATAGATCATCCCTCCATGACTACATACTGTATAGATCATCCCTCCATACTGTATAGATCATCCCTCCATGAGTACATACTGTATAGATCATCCCTCCATGACTACATACTGTATAGATCATCCCTCCATGACTACATACTGTATAGATCATCCCTCCATGACTACATACTGTATAGATTATCCCTCCATACTGTATAGATCATCCCTCCATGAGCACATACTGTATAGATCATCCCTCCATGACTACATACTGTATAGATCATCCCTCCATGAGCACATACTGTATAGATCATCCCTCCATGACTACATACTGTATAGATCATCCCTCCATGAGCACATACTGTATAGATCATCCCTCCATGACTACATACATCCCTCCATGACTACATAGATCATCCCTCCATGAGCACATACTGTATAGATCATCCCTCCATGACTACATACTGTATAGATCATCCCTCCATGACTACATACTGTATAGATCATCCCTCCATTACTACATAATGTATAGATCATCCCTCCATGATAGATCTCCCTCCACCATGACTACATACAGTATAGATCATCCCTCCATGACTACATACTGTATAGATCATCCCTACATACTGTATAGATCATCCCTCCATGACTACATACAGTATAGATCATCCCTCCATGACTACATACTGTATAGATCATCCCTCCATGACTACATACTGTATAGAATCTACTGTATAGATCATCCCTCCATGACTACATACTGTATAGATCATCCCTCCATGACTACATACTGTATAGATCATCCCTCCATGACATGACTACATACTGTATAGATCATCCCTCCATGACTACATACTGTATAGATCATCCCTCCATGACTACATACTGTATAGATCATCCCTCCATGACTACATACTGTATAGATCATCCCTCCATGACTACATACTGTATAGATCATCCCTCCATACTGTATAGATCATCATCCTCCATGACTACATACTGTATAGATCATCCCTCCATGACTACATACTGTATAGATCATCCCTCCATGACTACATACTGTATAGATCATCCCTCCATGACTACATACTGTATAGATCATCCCTCCATGACTACATACTGTATAGATCATCCCTCCATACTGTATAGATCATCCCTCCATGACTACATACTGTATAGATCATCCCTCCATGACTACATACTGTATAGATCATCCCTCCATGACTACATACTGTATAGATCATCCCTCCATGACTACATACTGTATAGATCATCCCTCCATACTGTATAGATCATCCCTCCATGACTACATACTGTATAGATCATCCCTCCATGACTACATACTGTATAGATCATCCCTCCATGACTACATACTGTATAGATCATCCCTCCATGACTACATACTGTATAGATCATCCCTCCATGACTACATACTGTATAGATCATCCCTCCATACTGTATAGATCATCCCTCCATGACTACATACTGTATAGATCATCCCTCCACGACTACATACTGTATAGATCATCCCTCCATACTGTATAGATCATCCCTCCATGACTACATACTGTATAGATCATCCCTCCATGACTACATACTGTATAGATCATCCCTCCATGACTACATACTGTATAGATCATCCCTCCATACTGTATAGATCATCCCTCCATGACTACATACTGTATAGATCATCCCTCCATGACTACATACTGTATAGATCATCCCTCCATACTGTATAGATCATCCCTCCATGACT
Source organism: Oncorhynchus gorbuscha (assembly GCF_021184085.1). Classification (NCBI taxonomy): domain Eukaryota; kingdom Metazoa; phylum Chordata; class Actinopteri; order Salmoniformes; family Salmonidae; genus Oncorhynchus; species Oncorhynchus gorbuscha. The sequence continues at coordinate 21,868 of NW_025746372.1, forward strand.
ACATACTGTATAGATCATCCCTACATACTGTATATATCATCCCTCCATGGCTACATACTGTATAGATCATCCCTCCATGACTACATACTGTATATATAATCCCTCCATGACTACATACTGTATAGATCATCCCTCCATGACTACATACTGTATAGATCATCCCTCCATACTGTATAGATCATCCCTCCATACTGTATAGATCATCCCTCCATACTGTATAGATCATCCCTCCATACTGTATAGATCATCCCTCCATGACTACATACTGTATAGATCATCCCTCCATGACCACATACTGTATAGATCATCCCTCCATGCTGCTGTATAGATCATCCCTCCATGACTACATACTGTATAGATCATCCCTCCATGACTACATACTGTATAGATCATCCCTCCATGACTACATACTGTATAGATCATCCCTCCATGACTACATACTGTATAGATCATCCCTCCATGACTACATACTGTATAGATCATCCCTCCATGACTACATACAGTATATCAGCGACTCTCTGTCCATCCCATCTATCTCCTTAAATCTCTTATGATTTACATAATGTACTATATATTTATATATATTTATATATATTTATCTATTATATATTTATATATATTTATCTATTATATATTTATATATATTTATCTATTATATATTTATATATATTTATCTATTATATATTTATATATATTTATATATATTTATCTATTATATATTTATATATATTTATCTATTATATATTTATATATATTTATCTATGATATATTTATATATATTTATCTATTATATATTTATATATATTTATCTATTATATATTTATATATATTTATCTATTATATATTTATATATATTTATCTATTATATATTTATCTATGATATATTTATATATATTTATCTATTATATATTTATATATATTTATCTATTATATATTTATCTATGATATATTTATATATATTTATATATATTTATCTATTATATATTTATATATATTTATCTATTATATATTTATCTATTATATATTTATATATATTTATCTATTATATATTTATATATTTTTATCTATTATATATTTATATATATTTATCTATTATATATTTATATATATTTATCTATTATATATTTATATATATTTATCTATTATATATTTATCTATGATATATTTATATATATTTATCTATTATATATTTATATATATTTATCTATTATATATTTATATATATTTATCTATTATATATTTATCTATTATATATTTATATATATTTATCTATTATATATTTATATATATTTATCTATTATATATTTATCTATTTCAACTGTTCTGTGATGGTTCCGCTGCGTTATGAACCATTCTATTCCCAGAGTTTCTACAGATTGGAAGTTAATATAGTTTGTCTTAGTTACTGTACCAACCAAACCCACCTATCAGTGTTGATCAACTCCTCTCCTCTCCGTTTCTCCCCCTCGCACTCCCTCACTCCCTCCTCCCCCCCCCCCCCTCTCTCTCCCTCTCTCTCCCTCCCCTCCTCCCTCCCCTCCTCCCTCTCTCTCCCTCCCCTCCTCCCTCCCCCTCCCTCCCCTCCTCCCTCTCTCTCCCTCCCTCCCTCCCTCCCTCCCCCCTCCCTCCCCTCTCTCTCCTCCCCTCCTCCCTCCTCCCTCCCTCTCTCTCTCCCTCCCTCTCCCTCCCCTCTCCCCTTCCTCCCTCCCTCTCCCCTCCCTCTCCCCTCCCTCCCCCTCCCTTCCTCTCTCTCTCCCTTCCTCTCCCCTCCCCCCCCTCCCCCTCCCTCCCTCCCCCCTCCCTCCCTCTCCCCTCCCTCCCTCTCCCTCCTCCCTCCCTCCCTCTCCCCTCCCCCTCCCTCTCCCTCCCTCTCCCCTCCCCCTCCCTCTCCCCCTCCCTCCTCCCCTCCCTCCCTCTCCTCCCCTCCCTCTCCTCCCCTCCCTCTCCTCCCTCCCTCCCTCCTCCCTCCCTCCCTCTCCCCCTCCCTCCCTCCCTCTCCTCCCCTCCCTCTCCCCTCCCTCCCTCCCCTCCCTCCCTCCCTCCCTCCCCTCCCTCTCCTCCCCTCCCCTCCCTCTCCCCCCCTCCCTCTCCTCCCCTCCCTCTCCCCTCCCTCCTCCCCTCCCCTCCCCTCCCTCTCCTCCCCTCCCTCTCCCTCTCCTCCCCTCCCCCTCCCTCCCTCCCCTCCCTCTCCCTCTCCCTCTCCCCCTCCCCCTCCCCTCCCTCTCCCCCTCCCTCTCCCCTCCCCCTCCCTCCTCCCCTCCCTCTCCTCCCCCTCCCTCCCTCCCGCCCTCCACAGCTACAGAGAGCTCAGGTTCATCGTCCCACTGTCTGTCCGGCAGCGGCTCCAGTGGTTCAGACAGTGGCTGTGTGTCCAGCCACCTCCCTGAGGCCAGTTTATCTGAGGATCCCTCGTTCCCCTGCCGTCCCCCGTCCGACGCCGTGACCTCCCCCAGCCTGCCCAAAGACAAGCCGCACTACAACAGCCAGTACATTTCAGCCGTAAGTGAACGTAATGGTCACGGGTGGGTTCACAGGCTCGTCAGGTTACAGTTTATCCACAGTGGCCCTGGTTCTGGAGAGATGCAGTGTGTGCAGGGTTTTTCTCCAGCCCAGCGCTACAACACCAGTTCAGTTCAATGCAGGTCTGATTTGTGATGCGTGACGATCCCTGCATTCTGCAGTCATGGAAGAATGGTTGATAGTTTGTCTGTAATGGAATGTGATATATACTGTTGATTTGTGTTAACTATAATTTCATTGATTGATTAAATGTCACCTGTATGAGCTTGGCTTTGTGCAAAACCCTGCTGACAAGATCAATAACCCTGCTGACTTGATCAATAACCCTGCTGACTTGATCAATACTTGTAACATTCCTCATAACACATCTGTAACCCTGGCTTCCCTTCCTCCCTCCCTCCCTCTCTCCTTCCCTCCATTCATCTCCAGAAAGTAGCTCCTTCCACTATAGTGTGATTCCTGACTGGGACCCTACTTGGAGTAAGTGGAGCAACACATCAACTCAAACCACCTCCTCTAAACAACACCTCAACTCAAACCTCCTCCTCTAAACACCTCAACTCAAACCTCCTCCTCTAAACAACACCTCAACTCAAACCTCCTCCTCTAAACAACACCTCAACTTAAACCTCCTTCTCTAAACAACACCTCAACTCAAACCTCCTCCTCTAAACAACACATCAACTCAAACCACCTCCTCTAAACAACACCTCAACTCAAACCACCTCCTCTAAACAACACCTCAACTCAAACCTCCTCTAAACAACACCTCAACTCAAACCTCCTCTAAACAACACCTCAACTCAAACCTCCTCTAAACAACACCTCAACTCAAACCTCCTCCTCTAAACAACACCTCAACTCAAATCTCCTCTAAACAACGCCCAGGGCCTGTATTCACAGAGCTTCTCAGAGTAGAAGTGGTTGAACTAAGATCAGGTCCCACCAGTCCTTGTAATCTCATTCATTATGATCTAAAAAGGGGAAAAACTGATCCCAGATCAGCACTGGTACTGAGATGAGATGTGAATAATGGGCTAAGAGCTGTGCTATAATCTATACTGTATGGAAGCCTGTATTTCTCCAAGCTGCTGCTGTTTGTGACATAGCCTGGGTACCAGTCTCTGCTGTTTGTGACATAGCCTGGGTACCAGTCTCTGCTGTTTGTGACATAGCCTGGGTACCAGTCTCTGCTGTTTGTGACATAGCCTGGGTACCAGTCTCTGCTGTTTGTGACATAGCCTGGGTACCAGTCTCTGCTGTTTGTGACATAGCCTGGGTACCAGTCTCTGCTGTTTGTGACATAGCCTGGGTACCAGTCTCTGCTGTTTGTGACATAGCCTGGGTACCAGTCTCTGCTGTTTGTGACATAGCCTGGGTACCAGTCTCTGCTGTTTGTGACATAGCCTGGGTACCAGTCTCTGCTGTTTGTGACATAGCCTGGGTACCAGTCTCTGCTGTTTGTGACATAGCCTGGGTACCAGTCTCTGCTGTTTGTGACATAGCCTGGGTACCAGTCTCTGCTGTTTGTGACATAGCCTGGGTACCAGTCTCTGCTGTTTGTGACATAGCCTGGGTACCAGTCTCTGCTGTTTGTGACATAGCCTGGGTACCAGTCTCTGCTGTTTGTGACATAGCCTGGGTACCAGTCTCTGCTGTTTGTGACATAGCCTGGGTACCAGTCTCTGCTGTTTGTGACATAGCCTGGGTACCAGTCTCTGCTGTTTGTGACATAGCCTGGGTACCAGTCTCTGCTGTTTGTGACATAGCCTGGGTACCAGTCTCTGCTGTTTGTGACATAGCCTGGGTACCAGTCTCTGCTGTTTGTGACATAGCCTGGGTACCAGTCTCTGCTGTTTGTGACATAGCCTGGGTACCAGTCTCTGCTGTTTGTGACATAGCCTGGGTACCAGTCTCTGCTGTTTGTGACATAGCCTGGGTACCAGTCTCTGCTGTTTGTGACATAGCCTGGGTACCAGTCTCTGCTGTTTGTGACATAGCCTGGGTACCAGTCTCTGCTGTTTGTGACATAGCCTGGGTACCAGTCTCTGCTGTTTGTGACATAGCCTGGGTACCAGTCTCTGCTGTTTGTGACATAGCCTGGGTACCAGTCTCTGCTGTTTGTGACATAGCCTGGGTACCAGTCTCTTTGTGCTAACGTTCATCTCCTTGTCGTGCCAAACAAATGACACAAAGAGTACAAGAGGTGGAATGTTAGCACGAAACAGGTCTGTATTTCAGGCTAGCTGTGGTGTTTTAATGGGAGGTCTGGGTGCTTGTAGTATCTCTGTAGTAAGTCTGTTCTCTGGTCTCTCTCTACAGGTCTGATATCCAGAAAGACGCTATTTCCAGGCCAAGGAAGACAGACGAGACAAATACGTGTTCGTTTTCTCGCTGCCATAGCAGCAACTCTCATCTCACATGGACACTGTAAAGAGCTGGGACTGTTTCTAAACAAAAAGAAAAGCCACTTTTGAGCATAGCTTTTCTATTGTTTCTTTTTTAAAGTTAATTTAAATATTGTTATATTTTTCTTCCCAAAAGTACTGGTGGCTGCAGTCGTTTTTGTCCTGTACTATATTGGGTTATTCTGTAAATAATTATTTTAATAGTTTCCTGTGAATTTATGAATGGTTTGTTTCTTTATCATCTTGTTGACCACTTTTACTGCAACTTCTGATTCACCTGTTGATTGATGTTATACCCTGGGATGAAAGGCTAGTTCTGGTTCACCTGTTGATTGGTGTTATACCCTGGGATGAAAGGCTAGTTCTGGTTCACCTGTTGATTGGTGTTATACCCTGGGATGAAAGGCTAGTTCTGGTTCACCTGTTGATTGGTGTTATACCCTGGGATGAAAGGCTAGTTCTGTTATACCCTGGGATGAAAGGCTAGTTCTGGTTCACCTGTTGATTGGTGTTATACCCTGGGATGAAAGGCTAGTTCTGGTTCACCTGTTGATTGGTGTTATACCCTGGGATGAAAGGCTAGTTCTGGTTCACCTGTTGATTGGTGTTATACCCTGGGATGAAAGGCTAGTTCTGGTTCACCTGTTGATTGGTGTTATACCCTGGGATGAAAGGCTAGTTCTGGTTCACCTGTTGATTGGTGTTATACCCTGGGATGAAAGGCTAGTTCTGGTATACCCTGGGATGAAAGGCTAGTTCTGGTTCACCTGTTGATTGGTGTTATACCCTGGGATGAAAGGCTAGTTCTGGTTCACCTGTTGATTAATGTTATACCCTGGGATGAAAGGCTAGTTCTGGTTCACCTGTTGATTGGTGTTATACCCTGGGATGAAAGGCTAGTTCTGGTTCACCTGTTGATTGGTGTTATACCCTGGGATGAAAGGCTAGTTCTGTTATACCCTGGGATGAAAGGCTAGTTCTGTTATACCCTGGGATGAAAGGCTAGTTCTGTTATACACTGGGATGAAAGGCTAGTTCTGGTTCACCTGTTGATTGGTGTTATACCCTGGGATGAAAGGCTAGTTCTGTTATACCCTGGGATGAAAGGCTAGTTCTGTTATACCCTGGGATGAAAGGCTAGTTCTGTTATACCCTGGGATGAAAGGCTAGTTCTGGTATACCCTGGGGTGAAAGGCTAGTTCTGTTATACCCTGGGGTGAAAGGCTAGTTCTGAATCATACTCTTCAAAAAAGGTCCAAAGCAACATGTTTATTTTTCGGCATTCTGGTACGACTCTTTTTACAGTGTCTTCACATAACGTCAGATTCCTCCATCTTGTTTTACTGTGGTGGTGTTGTAGTTTTGTTCTGTGTCTCGGTCTGTTGCCACTTCCTGTAGCCGTTCAGGTCTGACTGAGGGTGTATCCTAAATAGCAACCTATTCATTATGTAGGGGATTACTGTTGACCAGAGACCTATGGCCAAAACTAGTGCACTATATATAGGGAATAAGGTGCTATTTGTGTCGTGAGCCTGACTCCAGGTCAGTTCCCTGACAGGTCAGAGCCAGTTGGTCCGAGGTCCTCCCAGCTGAGTGACTCGGCGCTGTAGAATGGAGAGAGGAGAACGGTACCCACCGAGAGAAGAAGAGAGAGGGAGGCTACTTTCACCTACAGAGTTTCAAATAAAAAATAATAAAAATTTAAAAAATGTTTCTTGTTCATATACATGTATTTGTATTTTTTAAAGATGGCATTAAGAAGAAAGGAAAACCTCTGAATGTACATTGTCTGTCTGTAAATATTTGCACCTGCGGTGCTCTCTGGTTCCAGTATTGTGTAGGAGAAAGCAGAGGAAGACTGTGATAACGTTGTGCATGTAGAAAGCAGCAGGGAATCAACATACAAATGACAACAACGAAATGACTTTCCACTCGTTGAATCTGGAGCCTGAATGTCTTCATCACCTGTCATCTCTCTTCATCCTAACTCGTTCAAACTTTTAATAAACATGTGTTGGCTCTTGTATCCAGAAGGAGGGTGTTGGTTTTCACTGGGATCCTGAGGGGGTGTAGGTCAGTCAACATGTCTTCCTGAGGTGGGGGGGGGGGGGTGTCTGTCGTCTGTCACTGGGTGTCTGTCGTCTGTCTTACTGTGTTGAGGTGGGGGGACACACTGGGTCTGTAGTCTGTCTTACTGTGTTGAGGTGGGGGGGACACACTGGGTCTGTAGTCTGTGTTGAGGTGGGGGGGGACACACTGGGTCTGTAGTCTGTCTTACTGTGTTGAGGTGGGGGGACACACTGGGTCTGTAGTCTGTCTTACTGTGTTGAGGAGGGGGGGGGGGACACTGTAGTCTGTCTTACTGTGTGTTGAGGTGGGGGGGACACTGTCTGTAGTCACTGGGTCTGTAGTCTGTGTTGTGTTGAGGTGGGGGGGACACTGGGTCTGTAGTCTGTGTTGAGGTGGGGGAGGGTGTTGAGGTGGGGGGGACACTGGGTCTGGGTCTGTAGTCTGTGTTGAGGAGGGGGACACTGGGTCTGTAGTCTGTGTTGAGGTGGGGGGGGGACACTGGGTCTGTAGTCTGTCTTACTGTGTTGAGGTGGGGGGCACTGGGTCTGTAGTCTGTGTTGAGGAGGGGGGGACACTGGGTCTGTCTGTGTTGAGTCTGTGTCTGAGGAGGGGACACTGGGTCTGTAGTCTGTGTTGAGGTGGGGGGGACACTGGGTCTGTAGTCTGTGTTGAGGTGGGGGGACACTGGGTCTGTAGTCTGTCTTACTGTGTTGAGGTGGGGGGGGACACTGGGTCTGTAGTCTGTGTTGAGGAGGGGGGGGGCACTGGGTCTGTAGTCTGTGTTGAGGAGGGGGGACACTGGGTCTGTAGTCTGTCTTACTGTGTTGAGGTGGGGGGACACTGGGTCTGTAGTCTGTCTTACTGTGTTGAGGAGGGGGGGGGAGGGGGACACTGGGTCTATAGTCTGTGTTGAGGTGGGGGGACACTGGGTCTGTAGTCTGTCTTACTGTGTTGAGGTGGGGGGACACTGGGTCTGTAGTCTGTCTTACTGTGTTAAGGAGGGGGGACACACTGGGTCTGTAGTCTGTTGAGGTGGGGGGGGGACACTGGGTCTGTCTTACTGTGTTGAGGTGGGTGGGGGACACTGGGTCTGTAGTCTGTCTTACTGTGTTGAGGAGGGGGGGGGACACTGGGTCTATAGTCTGTGTTGAGGTGGGGGACACTGGGTCTGTAGTCTGTCTTACTGTGTTGAGGAGGGGGGGGACACTGGGTCTGTAGTCTGTCTTACTGTGTTGAGGAGGGGGGGGGGCACTGGGTCTGTAGTCTGTGTTGAGGAGGGGGGACACTGGGTCTGTAGTCTGTCTTACTGTGTTGAGGTGGGGGGACACTGGGTCTGTAGTCTGTCTTACTGTGTTGAGGAGGGGGGGACACTGGGTCTGTAGTCTGTGTTGAGGAGGGGGGGACACTGGGTCTGTAGTCTGTCTTACTGTGTTGAGGTGGGGGGACACTGGGTCTGTAGTCTGTCTTTGTGTTGAGGAGGGGGGCACTGGGTCTGTAGTCTGTCTTACTGTGTTGAGGTGGGGGGACACTGGGTCTGTAGTCTGTCTTACTGTGTTGAGGTGGGGGGGACACTGGGTCTGTAGTCTGTCTTACTGTGTTGAGGAGGGGGACACACTGGGTCTGTAGTCTGTCTTACTGTGTTGAGGAGGGGGGGTCACTGGGTTGAGGAGGGGGGGACAGTCTGTCTTACTGTGTTGAGGTGGGGGGACACTGGGTCTGTAGTCTGTCTTACTGTGTTGAGGTGGGGGGGACACTGGGTCTGTAGTCTGTCTTACTGTGTTAAGGAGGGGGGGACACACTGGGTCTGTAGTCTGTTGAGGTGGGGGGGGACACTGGGTCTGTAGTCTGTCTTACTGTGTTGAGGGGGGGGACACTGGGTCTGTAGTCTGTGTTGAGGAGGGGGGGACACTGGGTCTGTAGTCTGTCTTACTGTGTTGAGGAGGGGGGGACACTGGGTCTGTAGTCTGTTGAGGTGGGGGGGACACTGGGTCTGTCTTACTGTGTTGAGGTGGGGGACACACTGGGTCTGTAGTCTGTGTTGAGGTGGGGGGACACTGGGTCTAGTCTGTGTTGAGGAGGGGGGGGGGCACTGGGTCTGTAGTCTGTTGAGGAGGGGGGAGGCACTGGGTCTGTCGCCTGTGTTGAGGCTGGGGGGGAACACTGGGTCTGTCGTCTGTGTTGAGGTGGGGGGGGACACTGGGTCTGTCGTCTGTGTTGAGGTGGGGGGGGACACTGGGTCTGTCGCCTGTGTTGAGGTGGGGGGACACTGGGTCTGTCGTCTTAAGGAAACAGACTGACTGTACGACAGTGTCCTCTGTCCAGCTGCTCCAGACAGTCAGAGTAGCGCTGGGCTCGAGGAAGGGAGAACTGGAACAAGGAAAGGAAAGATGGATCTCTCAGAGAGAAGTCACGCTAGATTGATTTCAATTGAAGATTTTGGTTCAAGAGGCCCTGAATGTTGTGTCCGATCTGGACAATATTCTAGGGGAAACGCTGAGAGGAAATCTAAGGCGCTCACCTCCAACCACTGCAGGAGCAGCTGCTCTCTGCTCTTCTCCCATCTCTCAGAACAAATGATTCTGAACAGCTCAGAGACAAAGTCCTCAGCCTTCACCTGTCCTGTCTGGGGACGGAGGGGGGCGAGAGGGACGGAGAGAAGGGCTCAGGGACGGAATGAGAGCTGCACCCGAAGAGACTCATCTTTACCAAACCAATATGGACACCTCAGGTGACCACTCAAAACAGTTTAACAGAACATCAACTCCATAATATTAGCAATAATTATTTTAAAAAGTCCTTATGAACCAACAACCAAGGGGAAGTTTCCCAGACACATGTTAAACCTAATCCTGGATTCAACATAGAGTTTACATTTTAATCTGTGTGTCCAGGAAACTGCCCCCAGACGTCTAGTCTTATTACCCAGAGGAAATAGACCAGGTTGGTTATCTTGAGAGTGCAGTCCTTGGAGTCCTCTAGTCTTATGGAGTCCAGGATGAGTCCGGTCAGAAAGACATGGCACTGCCTCCCAAACACCATGTCCTCCCAGGACACATTGAAGCAGGCAAAAGCCACATCTGGACCTGGAGACAAGACTGTCTGGATGCAAATCACCTTGTTGACCACGACTCAGCAGGGAATATATATATATATATATATATATAGACAAACAGAACCTCTACAGTCTAAACTACTGTTGGATACGTGCCAAATGACTCCCTCTTCCTTTCGTTATAGTGCTTTGCTTTTAACCAGTAGTGCACTATTTAGGGAGTAGTCTTCCATTAGGGACACAGCCTGTTTCTCATTACACAGAGGAAACCAACAGCAGACAACAGTCCTGTTCTAATGAACTAGAGGAGTACAGCTCCATGATAGTTGTTCTCTCCTACCAAGACTAGTAAACACAGGAAACCAACAGTCCTGTTGTAATGAACTAGAAGGGTACAGCTCCATGATAGTTGTTCTCTCCTGCTGTGGTCAGTAAACAGAGGAAACCAACAGCAGACAACAGTCCAGGACTAGTAAACACCTTCCATACCACACTACATACTACACCACACGCTACATACCACGACGAAGACTAGTAAACACCTTCCATACCACGACCAAGACTAGTAAACACCTTCCATACCACGACCAAGACTAGTAAACACCTTCCATACCAAGACTAGTAAACACCTTCCATACCACGACCAAGACTAGTAAACACCTTCCATACCAAGACTAGTAAACACATTCCATACCAAGACTAGTAAACACCTTCCATACCACGACCAAGACTAGTAAACACCTTCCATAACACGACCAAGACTAGTAAACACCTTTCATACCACGCTACATACCACGACCAAGACTAGTAAACACATTCCATACCAATACTAGTAAACACCTTCCATAGCACGCTACATACCAAGACTAGTAAACACCTTCCATACCACACTACATACCAAGACTAGTAAACACATTCCATACCACACTACATACCAAGACTAGTAAACACATTCCATACCACACTACATACCAAGACTAGTAAACACCTTCCATACCACGCTACATACCACGACCAAGACTAGTAAACACCTTCCATACCACGACCAAGACTAGTAAACACCTTCCATACCACGACTAGTAAACACATTCCATACCACGCTACATACCAAGACTAGTAAACACATTCCAGACCACGACTAGTAAACACATTCCATACCACGACCACGACTAGTAAACACCTTCCATACCACGCTACATACCACGACCAAGACTAGTAAACACCTTCCATACCACGACCACGACTAGTAAACACATTCCATACCACGACCACGACTAGTAAACACCTTCCATACCACGACCAAGACTAGTAAACACCTTCCATACGACACTACATACCGCGACTAAGACTAGTAAACACCTTCCATACCACGACTAGTAAACACCTTCCATACCACGACTAGTAAACACCTTCCATACCACGCTACATACCACGACCAAGACTAGTAAACACCTTCCATACCACGACCAAGACTAGTAAACACCTTCCATACCACGACCAAGACTAGTAAACACCTTCCATACCACGACCAAGACTAGTAAACACATTCCATACCACGCTACATACCAAGACTAGTAAACATCTTCCATACCACGACCAAGACTAGTAAACACCTTCCATACCACGACCAAGACTAGTAAACACCTTCCATACCACGCTACATACCACGACCAAGACTAGTAAACACCTTCCATACCACGACCAAGACTAGTAAACACCTTCCATACCACGACTAGTAAACACATTCCATACCACGCTACATACCAAGACTAGTAAACACATTCCAGACCACGACTAGTAAACACATTCCATACCACGACCACGACTAGTAAACACCTTCCATACCACGCTACATACCACGACCAAGACTAGTAAACACCTTCCATACCACGACCACGACTAGTAAACACATTCCATACCACGACCACGACTAGTAAACACCTTCCATACCACGACCAAGACTAGTAAACACCTTCCATACGACACTACATACCGCGACTAAGACTAGTAAACACCTTCCATACCACGACTAGTAAACACCTTCCATACCACGACTAGTAAACACCTTCCATACCACGCTACATACCACGACCAAGACTAGTAAACACCTTCCATACCACGACCAAGACTAGTAAACACCTTCCATACCACGACCAAGACTAGTAAACACCTTCCATACCACGACCAAGACTAGTAAACACCTTCCATACCACGACCAAGACTAGTAAACACATTCCATACCACGCTACATACCAAGACTAGTAAACACCTTCCATACCACGACCAAGACTAGTAAACACCTTCCATACCACGACCAAGACTAGTAAACACCTTCCATACCACGCTACATACCACGACCAAGACTAGTAAACACCTTCCATACCACGACCAAGACTAGTAAACACCTTCCATACCACGACCAAGACTAGTAAACACCTTCCATACCACGACCAAGACTAGTAAACACCTTCCATACCACGACCAAGACTAGTAAACACCTTCCATACCACGACCAAGACTAGTAAACACCTTCCATACCACGACCACGACTAGTAAACACCTTCCATACCACGACCACGACTAGTAAACACCTTCCATACCACGACCAAGACTAGTAAACACCTTCCATACCACGACCAAGACTAGTAAACACCTTCCATACCACGACCAAGACTAGTAAACACCTTCCATACCACGACCAAGATTAGTAAACACATTCCATACCACACTACATACCAAGACTAGTAAACACCTTCCATACCACACTACATACCAAGACTAGTAAACACCTTCCATACCACACTACATACCAAGACTAGTAAACACCTTCCATACCACGCTACATACCACGACCAAGACTAGTAAACACCTTCCATACCACGACCAAGACTAGTAAACACCTTCCATACCACGACTAGTAAACACATTCCATACCACGCTACATACCAAGACTAGTAAACACATTCCATACCACGACCACGACTAGTAAACACATTCCATACCACGACCACGACTAGTAAACACCTTCCATACCACGCTACATACCACGACCAAGACTAGTAAACACCTTCCATACCACGACCACGACTAGTAAACACATTCCATACCACGACCACGACTAGTAAACACCTTCCATACCACGCTACATACCACGACCAAGACTAGTAAACACCTTCCATACCACGACCAAGACTAGTAAACACCTTCCATACCACGACCAAGACTAGTAAACACATTCCATACTACGACTAGTAAACACCTTCCATACCACGCTACATACCACGACAAAGACTAGTAAACACCTTCCATACCACAACCAAGACTAGTAAACACCTTCCATACCACGACCAAGACTAGTAAACACATTCCATACCACGCTACATACCAAGACTAGTAAACACCTTCCATACCACGACTAGTAAACACCTTCCATACCACGACTAGTAAACACCTTCCATACCACGCTACATACCACGACCAAGACTAGTAAACACCTTCCATACCACGACCAAGACTAGTAAACACCTTCCATACCACGACCAAGACTAGTAAACACCTTCCATACCACGCTACATACCACGACCAAGACTAGTAAACACCTTCCATACCACGGCCAAGACTAGTAAACACCTTCCATACCACGACCAAGACTAGTAAACACCTTCCATACCACGACCAAGACTAGTAAACACCTTCCATACCAAGACTAGTAAACACCTTCCATACCACGACCAAGACTAGTAAACACCTTCCATACCACGCTACATACCACGACCAAGACTAGTAAACACCTTCCATACCACGACCAAGACTAGTAAACACCTTCCATACCACGACCAAGACTAGTAAACACCTTCCATACCACGACCAAGACTAGTAAACACCTTCCATACCACGACCAAGACTAGTAAACACCTTCCATACCACGACCACGACTAGTAAACACCTTCCATACCACGACCACGACTAGTAAACACCTTCCATACCACGACCAAGACTAGTAAACACCTTCCATACCACGACCAAGACTAGTAAACACCTTCCATACCACGACCAAGACTAGTAAACACCTTCCATACCACGACCAAGATTAGTAAACACATTCCATACCACACTACATACCAAGACTAGTAAACACCTTCCATACCACACTACATACCAAGACTAGTAAACACCTTCCATACCACACTACATACCAAGACTAGTAAACACCTTCCATACCACGCTACATACCACGACCAAGACTAGTAAACACCTTCCATACCACGACCAAGACTAGTAAACACCTTCCATACCACGACTAGTAAACACATTCCATACCACGCTACATACCAAGACTAGTAAACACATTCCATACCACGACCACGACTAGTAAACACATTCCATACCACGACCACGACTAGTAAACACATTCCATACCACGACCACGACTAGTAAACACCTTCCATACCACGCTACATACCACGACCAAGACTAGTAAACACCTTCCATACCACGACCAAGACTAGTAAACACCTTCCATACCACGACCAAGACTAGTAAACACATTCCATACTACGACTAGTAAACACCTTCCATACCACGCTACATACCACGACAAAGACTAGTAAACACCTTCCATACCACAACCAAGACTAGTAAACACCTTCCATACCACGACCAAGACTAGTAAACACATTCCATACCACGCTACATACCAAGACTAGTAAACACCTTCCATACCACGACTAGTAAACACCTTCCATACCACGACTAGTAAACACCTTCCATACCACGCTACATACCACGACCAAGACTAGTAAACACCTTCCATACCACGACCAAGACTAGTAAACACCTTCCATACCACGACCAAGACTAGTAAACACCTTCCATACCACGCTACATACCACGACCAAGACTAGTAAACACCTTCCATACCACGGCCAAGACTAGTAAACACCTTCCATACCACGACCAAGACTAGTAAACACCTTCCATACCACGACCAAGACTAGTAAACACCTTCCATACCAAGACTAGTAAACACCTTCCATACCACGACCAAGACTAGTAAACACCTTCCATACCACGACCAAGACTAGTAAACACCTTCTATACCACGACCAAGACTAGTAAACACCTTCCATACCACGACCAAGACTAGTAAACACCTTCCATACCACGACCAAGACTAGTAAACACCTTCCATACCACGCTACATACCACGACCAAGACTAGTAAACACCTTCCATACCACGACCAAGACTAGTAAATACCTTCCATACCACGACCAAGACTAGTAAACACCTTCCATACCACGACCAAGACTAGTAAACACCTTCCATACCACGACCAAGACTAGTAAACACCTTCCATACCACGACCAAGACTAGTAAACACCTTCCATACCACGCTACATACCACGACCAAGACTAGTAAACCCCCTCCATACCACGACCAAGACTAGTAAACACCTTCCATACCACGACCACGACTAGTAAACACCTTCCATACCACGCTACATACAACGACCAAGACTAGTAAACACCACAATACACGCTACATACCACAACACACGCTACATACCACGACCAAGACTAGTAAACACCTTCCATACCAAGACTAGTAAACACCTTCCATACCATGCTACATACCACAATACACGCTACATACCACGCTACATACCACACCACACGCTACATACCACGACCAAGACTAGTAAACACATTCCATACCACGCTACATACCAAGACCATGACTAGTAAACACAATCCATACCATGCTACATACCACGACCAAGACTAGTAAACACTCTACATACTACACCACACGCTACATACCACGCTACATACCACGACCAAGACTAGTAAACACATTCCATACCAAGACTAGTAAACACATTCCATACCAAGACTAGTAAACACCTTCCATACCACGACCAAGACTAGTAAACACCTTCCATACCACGACCAAGACTAGTAAACACCTTCCATACCACGCTACATACCACGACCAAGACTAGTAAACACCTTCCATACCACGGCCAAGACTAGTAAACACCTTCCATACCACGACCAAGACTAGTAAACACCTTCCATACCACGACCAAGACTAGTAAACACCTTCCATACCAAGACTAGTAAACACCTTCCATACCACGACCAAGACTAGTAAACACCTTCCATACCACGACCAAGACTAGTAAACACCTTCTATACCACGACCAAGACTAGTAAACACCTTCCATACCACGACCAAGACTAGTAAACACCTTCCATACCACGACCAAGACTAGTAAACACCTTCCATACCACGCTACATACCACGACCAAGACTAGTAAACACCTTCCATACCACGACCAAGACTAGTAAATACCTTCCATACCACGACCAAGACTAGTAAACACCTTCCATACCACGACCAAGACTAGTAAACACCTTCCATACCACGACCAAGACTAGTAAACACCTTCCATACCACGACCAAGACTAGTAAACACCTTCCATACCACGCTACATACCACGACCAAGACTAGTAAACACCTTCCATACCACGACCAAGACTAGTAAACACCTTCCATACCACGACCACGACTAGTAAACACCTTCCATACCACGACCAAGACTAGTAAACACCTTCCATACCACGCTACATACAACGACCAAGACTAGTAAACACCACAATACACGCTTACATACCACAACACACGCTACATACCACGACCAAGACTAGTAAACACCTTCCATACCAAGACTAGTAAACACCTTCCATACCATGCTACATACCACAATACACGCTACATAACACGCTACATACCACACCACACGCTACATACCACGACCAAGACTAGTAAACACATTCCATACCACGCTACATACCAAGACCATGACTAGTAAACACAATCCATACCATGCTACATACCACGACCAAGACTAGTAAACACTCTACATACTACACCACACGCTACATACCACGCTACATACCACGACCAAGACTAGTAAACACATTCCATACCAAGACTAGTAAACACATTCCATACCAAGACTAGTAAACACCTTCCATACCACGACCAAGACTAGTAAACACCTTCCATACCAAGACTAGTAAACACCTTCCATACCACGACCAAGACTAGTAAACACCTTCCATACCACGCTACATACCACGACCAAGACTAGTAAACACCTTCCATACCACGACCAAGACTAGTAAACACCTTACCACGACCACGACTAGTAAACACCTTCCATACCACGACCAAGACTAGTAAACACCTTCCATACCACGACCAAGACTAGTAAACACCTTCCATACCACACGCTACATACCACGACCAAGATTAGTAAACACCTTCCATACCACGACCAAGACTAGTAAACACCTTCCATACCACGACCAAGACTAGTAAACACCTTCCATACCACGACTAGTAAACACCTTCCATACCACGACCAAGACTAGTAAACACCTTCCATACCAAGACTAGTAAACACATTTACATTACATTTACATTTAAGTCATTTAGCAGACGCTCTTATCCAGAGCGACTTACAAATTGGTGCATTCACCTTATGACATCCAGTGGGACAGTCACTTAACAATAGTGCATCTAAAACTTAGGGGGGGGGTGGGGTGAGAGGGATTACTTAACCTATCCTAGGTATTCCTTAAAGAGGTGGGGTTTCAGGTGTCTCCGGAAGGTGGTGATTGACTCCGCTGTCCTGGCGTCGTGAGGAGTTTGTTCCACCATTGGGGGCCAGGGCAGCGAACAGTTTTGACTGGGCTGAGCGGGAGCTGTACTTCCTCAGTGGTAGGGAGGCGAGCAGGCCAGAGGTGGATGAACGCAGTGCCCTTGTTTGGGTGTAGGGCCTGATCAGAGCCTGGAGGTACTGAGGTGCCGTTCCCCTCACAGCTCCGTAGGCAAGCACCATGGTCTTGTAGCGGATGCGAGCTTCAACTGGAAGCCAGTGGAGAGAACGGAGGAGCGGGGTGACGTGAGAGAACTTGGGAAGGTTGAACACCAGACGGGCTGCGGCGTTCTGGATGAGTTGAAGGGGTTTAATGGCACAGGCAGGGAGCCCAGCCAACAGCGAGTTGCAGTAATCCAGACGGGAGATGACAAGTGCCTGGATTAGGACCTGCGCCGCTTCCTGTGTGAGGCAGGGTCGTACTCTGCGGATGTTGTAGAGCATGAACCTACAGGAACGGGCCACCGCCTTGATGTTAGTTGAGAACGACAGGGTGTTGTCCAGGATCACGCCAAGGTTCTTGGCGCTCTGGGAGGAGGACACAATGGAGTTGTCGACCGTGATGGCGAGATCATGGAACGGGCAGTCCTTCCCCGGGAGGAAGAGCAGCTCCGTCTTGCCGAGTTCAGCTTGAGGTGGTGATCCGTCATCCACACTGATATGTCTGCCAGACATGCAGAGATGCGATTCGCCACCTGGTCATCAGAAGGGGGAAAGGAGAAGATTAATTGTGTGTCGTCTGCATAGCAATGATAAGAGAGACCATGTGAGGTTATGACAGAGCCAAGTGACTTGGTGTATAGCGAGAATAGGAGAGGGCCAAGAACAGAGCCCTGGGGGACACCAGTGGTGAGAGCGCGTGGTGAGGAGACAGATTCTCGCCACGCCACCTGGTAGGAGCGACCTGTCAGGTAGGACGCAATCCAAGCGTGGGCCGCGCCGGAGATGCCCAACTCGGAGAGGGTGGAGAGGAGGATCTGATGGTTCACAGTATCGAAGGCAGCCGATAGATCTAGAAGGATGAGAGCAGAGGAGAGAGAGTTAGCTTTAGCAGTGCGGAGCGCCTCCGTGATACAGAGGAGAGCAGTCTCAGTTGAATGACTAGTCTTGAAACCTGACTGATTTGGATCAAGAAGGTCATTCAGAGAGAGATAGCGGGAGAGCTGGCCAAGGACGGCACGTTCAAGAGTTTTGGAGAGAAAAGAAAGAAGGGATACTGGTCTGTAATTGTTGACATCGGAGGGATCGAGTGTAGGTTTTTTCAGAAGGGGTGCAACTCTCGCTCTCTTGAAGACGGAAGGGACGTAGCCAACGGTCAGGGATGAGTTGATGAGCGAGGTGAGGTAAGGGAGAAGGTCTCCGGAAATGGTCTGGAGAAGAGAGGAGGATAGGGTCAAGCGGGCAGGTTGTTGGGCGGCCGGCCGTCACAAGACGCGAGATTTCATCTGGAGAGAGAGGGAGAAAGAGGTCAGAGCACAGGGTAGGGCAGTGTGAGCAGAACCAGCGGTGTCGTTTGACTTAGCAAACGAGGATCGGATGTCGTCGACCTTCTTTTCAAAATGGTTGACGAAGTCATCTGCAGAGAGGGAGGAGGGGGGAGGGGGCGGAGGATTCAGGAGGGAGGAGAAGGTGGCAAAGAGCTTCCTAGGGTTAGAGGCAGATGCTTGGAATTTAGCGTGGTAGAAAGTGGCTTTAGCAGCAGAGACAGAGGAGGAAAATGTAGAGAGGAGGGAGTGAAAGGATGCCAGGTCCGCAGGGAGGCGAGTTTTCCTCCATTTCCGCTCGGCTGCCCGGAGCCCTGTTCTGTGAGCTCGCAATGAGTCATCGAGCCACGGAGCGGGAGGGGAGGACCGAGCCGGCCTGGAGGATAGGGGACATAGAGAGTCAAGGGATGCAGAGAGGGAGGAGAGGAGGGTTGAGGAGGCAGAATCAGGAGATAGGTGGGAGAAGGTTTGAGCGGAGGGAAGAGATGATAGGATGGAAGAGGAGAGAGTAGCGGGGAGAGAGAGCGAAGGTTGGGACGGCGCGATACCATCCGAGTAGGGGCAGTGTGGGAGGTGTTGGATGAGAGCGAGAGGGAAAAGGATACAAGGCAGTGGTCGGAGACTTGGAGGGAGTTGCAGTGAGGTTAGTGGAAGAACAGCATCTAGTAAAGATGAGGTCGGCGTATTGCCTGCCTTGTGAGTAGGGGGGAAGGTGAGAGGGTGAGGTCAAAAGAGGAGAGGAGTGGAAAGAAGGAGGCAGAGAGGAAAGAGTCAAAGGTAGACGTGGGGAGGTTAAAGTCGCCCAGAACTGTGAGAGGTGAGCCGTCCTCAGGAAAGGAGCTTATCAAGGCATCAAGCTCATTGATGAACTCTCCGAGGGAACCTGGAGGGCGATAAATGATAAGGATGTTAAGCTTGAAAGGGCTAGTAACTGTGACAGCATGGAATTCAAAGGAGGCGATAGACAGATGGGTAAGGAGAGAAAGAGAGAATGACCACTTGGGAGAGATGAGGATCCCGGTGCCACCACCCCGCTGACCAGACGCTCTCGGGGTGTGCGAGAACACGTGGGCGGACGAAGAGAGAGCAGTAGGAGTAGCAGTGTTGTCTGTGGTGATCCATGTTTCCGTCAGTGCCAAGAAGTCGAGGGACTGGAGGAGGCATAGGCTGAGATGAACTCTGCCTTGTTGACCGCAGATTGGCAGTTCCAGAGGCTACCGGAGACCTGGAACTCCACGTGGGTCGTGCGCGCTGGGACCACCAGAGTAGGGTGGCCGCGGCCACGCGGTGAGGAGCGTTTGTATGGTCTGTGCAGAGAGGAGAGAACAGGGATAAACAGACACATAGTTGACAGGCTACAGAAGAGGCTACGCTAATGCAAAGGAGATTGGAATGACAAGTGGACTACACGTCTCGAGTGTTCAGAAAGTTAAGCTACGTAGCAAGAATCTTATTGACTAAAATGATTAAAATGATACAGTACTGCTGAAGTAGGCCAGCTGGCAGTGGGTGCGTTGTTGACACTACACTAATCAAGTCATTCCGTTGAGTGTAATAGTTTCTGCAGTGTTGCTATTCGGGGCTAGCAGGCTAGCTAGCAGTGTTGTTTACGTTACGTTGCGTTAAAAGAACGACAATAGATGGCTAGCGAACCTAGAAAATCGCTCTAGACTACACAATTATCTTTGATACAAAGACGGCTATGTAGCTAGCTAAGTAGCTAGCTACGATCAAACAAATCAAACCGTTGTACTGTAATGAAATGAAGTGAAAATGTGATACAACCTGTGAATGCGACCGGGTAGTTGAGTTCTATACAGAAGACGTTGGCTAGCGTTGGTTAGCTGTTGGCTAGCGTTGGCTAGCTGTTGGCTAGCTAGCAGAGTCACCTACGTTAAGGACGACAAATAGCTGGCTAGCTAACCTCGGTAAATTAAGATAATCACTCTAAGACTACACACTCTAAACCTAAACAACACAATTATCTTGGATACGATGATACGATGATACGAAGACAGCAAAGACAGCTATGTAGGTAGCTAACACTAAACTAATCAAGTCGTTCAGTTGAGTGTAAAAGTTTCTCAGTGCAGCTAATCAGTGGACGTTAGCTAGCTGGCTAGTGAAGACTACGTTAGGACGGCGAAATACGATAATTACGCAATTATCTTTGATACAAAGACGGCTATGTAGCTAGCTGAGAAGAAATTGCTAAGAAATTGCTAAGATAAGACAAATCAAACCGAGATATAATGAAAAAGTTAAAAAGTTATACTACCCGTTGGAGCGACGTGCAGATGCGACCACTCGCTCCAGATTTCCCAACTGGTCTTACCACGACCAAGACTAGTAAACACCTTCCATACCACGCTACATACCACGACCAAGACTAGTAAACACCTTCCATACCACGACCAAGACTAGTAAACACCTTCCATACCACGACCAAGACTAGTAAACACCTTCCATACCACGACCAAGACTAGTAAACACCTTCCATACCACGACCAAGACTAGTAAACACCTTCCATACCACGACCACGACTAGTAAACACATTCCATACCACGACCACGACTAGTAAACACCTTCCATACCACGCTACATACCACGACCAAGACTAGTAAACACCTTCCATACCACGACCAAGACTAGTAAACACCTTCCATACCACGACCAAGACTAGTAAACACATTCCATACTACGACTAGTAAACACCTTCCATACCACGCTACATACCACGACAAAGACTAGTAAACACCTTCCATACCACAACCAAGACTAGTAAACACCTTCCATACCACGACCAAGACTAGTAAACACATTCCATACCACGCTACATACCAAGACTAGTAAACACCTTCCATACCACGACTAGTAAACACCTTCCATACCACGCTACATACCACGACCAAGACTAGTAAACACCTTCCATACCACGACCAAGACTAGTAAACACCTTCCATACCACGACCAAGACTAGTAAACACCTTCCATACCACGCTACATACCACGACCAAGACTAGTAAACACCTTCCATACCACGGCCAAGACTAGTAAACACCTTCCATACCACGACCAAGACTAGTAAACACCTTCCATACCACGACCAAGACTAGTAAACACCTTCCATACCAAGACTAGTAAACACCTTCCATACCACGACCAAGACTAGTAAACACCTTCCATACCACGCTACATACCACGACCAAGACTAGTAAACACCTTCCATACCATGACCAAGACTAGTAAACACCTTCCATACCACGACCAAGACTAGTAAACACCTTCCATACCACGACCAAGACTAGTAAACACCTTCCATACCACGACCAAGACTAGTAAACACCTTCCATACCACGACCACGACTAGTAAACACCTTCCATACCACGACCACGACTAGTAAACACCTTCCATACCACGACCAAGACTAGTAAACACCTTCCATACCACGACCAAGACTAGTAAACACCTTCCATACCACGACCAAGACTAGTAAACACCTTCCATACCACGACCAAGATTAGTAAACACATTCCATACCACACTACATACCAAGACTAGTAAACACCTTCCATACCACACTACATACCAAGACTAGTAAACACCTTCCATACCACACTACATACCAAGACTAGTAAACACCCTCCATACCACGCTACATACCACGACCAAGACTAGTAAACACCTTCCATACCACGACCAAGACTAGTAAACACCTTCCATACCACGACTAGTAAACACATTCCATACCACGCTACATACCAAGACTAGTAAACACATTCCATACCACGACCACGACTAGTAAACACATTCCATACCACGACCACGACTAGTAAACACCTTCCATACCACGCTACATACCACGACCAAGACTAGTAAACACCTTCCATACCACGACCACGACTAGTAAACACATTCCATACCACGACCACGACTAGTAAACACCTTCCATACCACGCTACATACCACGACCAAGACTAGTAAACACCTTCCATACCACGACCAAGACTAGTAAACACCTTCCATACCACGACCAAGACTAGTAAACACATTCCATACTACGACTAGTAAACACCTTCCATACCACGCTACATACCACGACAAAGACTAGTAAACACCTTCCATACCACAACCAAGACTAGTAAACACCTTCCATACCACGACCAAGACTAGTAAACACATTCCATACCACGCTACATACCAAGACTAGTAAACACCTTCCATACCACGACTAGTAAACACCTTCCATACCACGACTAGTAAACACCTTCCATACCACGCTACATACCACGACCAAGACTAGTAAACACCTTCCATACCACGACCAAGACTAGTAAACACCTTCCATACCACGACCAAGACTAGTAAACACCTTCCATACCACGACCAAGACTAGTAAACACCTTCCATACCAAGACTAGTAAACACCTTCCATACCACGACCAAGACTAGTAAACACCTTCCATACCACGACCAAGACTAGTAAACACCTTCTATACCACGACCAAGACTAGTAAACACCTTCCATACCACGACCAAGACTAGTAAACACCTTCCATACCACGACCAAGACTAGTAAACACCTTCCATACCACGCTACATACCACGACCAAGACTAGTAAACACCTTCCATACCACGACCAAGACTAGTAAATACCTTCCATACCACGACCAAGACTAGTAAACACCTTCCATACCACGACCAAGACTAGTAAACACCTTCCATACCACGACCAAGACTAGTAAACACCTTCCATACCACGACCAAGACTAGTAAACACCTTCCATACCACGCTACATACCACGACCAAGACTAGTAAACACCTTCCATACCACGACCAAGACTAGTAAACACCTTCCATACCACGACCACGACTAGTAAACACCTTCCATACCACGACCAAGACTAGTAAACACCTTCCATACCACGCTACATACAACGACCAAGACTAGTAAACACCACAATACACGCTTACATACCACAACACACGCTACATACCACGACCAAGACTAGTAAACACCTTCCATACCAAGACTAGTAAACACCTTCCATACCATGCTACATACCACAATACACGCTACATACCACGCTACATACCACACCACACGCTACATACCACGACCAAGACTAGTAAACACATTCCATACCACGCTACATACCAAGACCATGACTAGTAAACACAATCCATACCATGCTACATACCACGACCAAGACTAGTAAACACTCTACATACTACACCACACGCTACATACCACGCTACATACCACGACCAAGACTAGTAAACACATTCCATACCAAGACTAGTAAACACATTCCATACCAAGACTAGTAAACACCTTCCATACCACGACCAAGACTAGTAAACACCTTCCATACCAAGACTAGTAAACACCTTCCATACCACGACCAAGACTAGTAAACACCTTCCATACCACGCTACATACCACGACCAAGACTAGTAAACACCTTCCATACCACGACCAAGACTAGTAAACACCTTACCACGACCACGACTAGTAAACACCTTCCATACCACGACCAAGACTAGTAAACACCTTCCATACCACGACCAAGACTAGTAAACACCTTCCATACCACACGCTACATACCACGACCAAGATTAGTAAACACCTTCCATACCACGACCAAGACTAGTAAACACCTTCCATACCACGACCAAGACTAGTAAACACCTTCCATACCACGACTAGTAAACACCTTCCATACCACGACCAAGACTAGTAAACACCTTCCATACCACGACTAGTAAACACATTCCATACCACGCTACATACCACGACCAAGACTAGTAAACACCTTCCATACCACGACTAGTAAACACATTCCATACCACGCTACATACCACGACCAAGACGAGTAAACACCTTCCATACCACGCTACATACCACGACCAAGACTAGTAAACACCTTCCATACCACGCTACATGCCACGACTAGTAAACACCTTCCATACCACGACCAAGACTAGTAAACATCTTCCATACCACGACTAGTAAACATCTTCCATACCACGACCAAGACTAGTAAACACCTTCCATACCACGACCAAGACTAGTAAACACCTTCCATACCACGACTAGTAAACACCTTCCATACCACGACCAAGACTAGTAAACACCTTCCATACCACGACCAAGACTAGTAAACACCTTCCATACCACGACCAAGACTAGTAAACACCTTCCATACCACGGCCAAGACTAGTAAACACATCCCATACCACACTACATACCAAGACTAGTAAACACCTTCCATACCACGCTACATACCACGACCAAGATTAGTAAACACCTTCCATACCACGCTACATACTACATACCACGACCAAGACTAGTAAACACCTTCCATACCAAGACTAGTAAACACATTCCATACCACGATTAGTAAACACCTTCCATACCAAGACGAGTAAACACCTTCCATACCAAGACTAGTAAACACCTTCCATACCACGACCAAGACTAGTAAACACCTTCCATACCAAGACGAGTAAACACCTTCCATACCACGACCAAGACTAGTAAACACCTTCCATACCACGACCAAGACTAGTAAACACCTTCCATACCACGACCAAGACTAGTAAACACCTTCCATACCACGCTACATACAACGACCAAGACTAGTAAACACCACAATACACGCTACATACCACGCTACATACCACAACACACGCTACATACCACGACCAAGACTAGTAAACACCTTCCATACCATGCTACATACCACAATACACGCTACATACCACGCTACATACCACACCACACGCTACATACCACGACCAAGACTAGTAAACACATTCCATACCACGCTACATACTACACCACACGCTACATACCACGCTACATACCACGACCAAGACTAGTAAACACATTCCATACCACACGCTACATACTACACCACACGCTACATACCAAGACCATGACTAGTAAACACAATCCATACCATGCTACATACCACGACCAAGACTAGTAAACACTCTACATACTACACCACACGCTACATACCACACTACATACCACGACCAAGACTAGTAAACACATTCCATACCACACGCTACATACCAAGACCATGACTAGTAAACACAATCCATACCATGCTACATACCACGACCAAGACTAGTAAACACGCTACATACCACACCAAACGCTACATACCAAAACTAGTAAACACAATCCATACCATGCTACATACCACAACCTTTGTCTACTATTACCATAGACTACCATGAGACTGTTACTATAGACTAGAATATCTACTACCATGAGACTGTTACTATAGACTACCATGAGACTGTTACTATAGACTACCATGAGACTGTTACTATAGACTAGAATATCTACTACCATGAGACTGTTACTATAGACTAGAATATCTACTACCATGAGACTGTTACTATAGACTACCATGAGACTGTTACTATAGACTACCATGAGACTGTTACTATAGACTAGAATATCTACTACCATGAGACTGTTACGGTAGACTACCACTATAGACTTCTATATCTACTACCATGAGACTGATTTCAGAAAGTTGTCTCCATCTCCCCCTTGTGGACAGGGAGGCGTACTGCATGCAGTGGTCTCACAGCGTTTACTGAGCACAGAAACATAGATATCAACCATCTCACAGTAACATAGATATCAAACCATCTCACAGTAACATAGATATCAAACCATCTCACAGTAACATAGATATCAAACCATCTCACAGTAACATAGATATCAAACCATCTCACAGTAACATAGATATCAAACCATCTCACAGTAACATAGATATCAAACCATCTCACAGTAACATAGATATCAAACCAACATAGATATCAAACCATCTCACAGTAACGTAGATATCAAACCATCTCACAGTAACATAGATATCAAACCATCTCACAGTAACATAGATATCAAACCAACATAGATATCAAACCATCTCACAGTAACATAGATATCAAACCATCTCACAGTAACATAGATATCAAACCAACATAGATATCAAACCATCTCACAGTAACATAGATATCAAACCAACATAGATATCAAACCATCTCACAGTAACATAGATATCAAACCAACATAGATATCAAACCATCTCACAGTAACAGGTGAAGGACTTACTCTTCATATCTCCTCTCACATTTAGGTCTTTGTCGGCTCCGTAACCTGAGGGGGAAAAGTATCTTTTTAAAATTTACCTTTGGAAAATACGTGGAAACTGACTACACAGAGTGTAGGCTAACTACTACACAGAGTGTAGGCTAACTACTATACAGAGTGTAGGCTAAATACATGGCCACTGACTATACAGAGTGTAGGCTAAATACATGGCCACTGACTATACAGAGTGTAGGCTAAATACTATACAGAGTGTAGGCTAAATACTATACAGAGTGTAGGCTAAATACTATACAGAGTGTAGGCTAAATACTATACAGAGTGTAGGCTAAATACTATACAGAGTGTAGGCTAACTACTATACAGAGTGTAGGCTAACTACTATACAGAGTGTAGGCTAACTACTATACAGAGTGTAGGCTAAATACTATACAGAGTGTAGGCTAAATACTATACAGAGTGTAGGCTAAATACTATACAGAGTGTAGGCTAACTACTATACAGAGTGTAGGCTAAATACTACACAGAGTGTAGGCTAAATACTACACAGAGTGTAGGCTAACTACTATACAGAGTGTAGGCTAACTACTATACAGAGTGTAGGCTAAATACATGTCCACTGACTACACAGAGTGTAGGCTAAATACTATACAGAGTGTAGGCTAAATACTATACAGAGTGTAGGCTAACTACTATACAGAGTGTAGGCTAAATACTATGCAGAGTGTAGGCTAAATACTATGCAGAGTGTAGGCTAAATACATGGCCACTGACTATACAGAGTGTAGGCTAAATACTATACAGAGTGTAGGCTAAATATATGGCCACTGACTATACAGAGTGTAGGCTAAATACTACACAGAGTGTAGGCTAACTACTATACAGAGTGTAGGCTAAATACTATACAGAGTGTAGGCTAAATACTATACGGAGTGTAGGCTAAATACATGGCCACTGACTATACAGAGTGTAGGCTAAATACTATACAGAGTGTAGGCTAAATACTATACAGAGTGTAGGCTAAATACATGGCCACTGACTATACAGAGTGTAGGCTAAATACTATACAGAGTGTAGGCTAAATACTATACAGAGTGTAGGCTAAATACTATACGGAGTGTAGGCTAAATACTATACAGAGTGTAGGCTAAATACTACACAGAGTGTAAGCTAAATACTATACAGAGTGTAGGCTAAATACATGGCCACTGACTATAAAGAGTGTAGGCTAAATACTATACAGAGTGTAAGCTAAATACTATACAGAGTGTAGGCTAAATACATGGCCACTGACTATACAGAGTGTAGGCTAAATACATGGCCACTGACTATACAGAGTGTAGGCTAAATACTATACAGAGTGTAGGCTAAATACATGTCCATTGACTATACAGAGTGTAGGCTAAATACTATACAGAGTGTAGGCTAAATACATGTCCACTGACTACACAGAGTGTAGGCTAAATACTATACAGAGTGTAGGCTAAATACTATACAGAGTGTAGGCTAAATACTATACAGAGTGTAGGCTAAATACTATACAGAGTGTAGGCTAAATACATGTCCACTGACTATACAGAGTGTAGGCTAAATACTATACAGAGTGTAGGCTAAATACATGTCCACTGACTACACAGAGTGTAGGCTAAATACTATACAGAGTGTAGGCTAAATACTACACAGTGTAGGCTAAATACTATACAGAGTGTAGGCTAAATACATGTCCACTGACTACACAGAGTGTAGGCTAAATACTATACAGAGTGTAGGCTAAATACTACAGAGTGTAGGCTAAACACTATACAGAGTGTAGGCTAAATACTATACAGAGTGTAGGCTAAATACTATAGAGTGTAGGCTAAATACTATACAGAGTGTAGGCTAAATACTACACAGAGTGTAGGCTAAATACTATACAGAGTGTAGGCTAAATACTACAGAGTGTAGGCTAAATACTACACAGAGTGTAGGCTAAATACTACACAGAGTGTAGGCTAAATACTATACAGAGTGTAGGCTAAATACATGTCCATTGACTATACAGAGTGTAGGCTAAATACTATACAGAGTGTAGGCTAAATACTATACAGAGTGTAGGCTAAATACTATACAGAGTGTAGGCTAAATACTATACAGAGTGTAGGCTAAATACTATACAGAGTGTAGGCTAAATACTATACAGAGTGTAGGCTAAATACTATACAGAGTGTAGGCTAAATACTATACAGAGTGTAGGCTAAATACATGTCCATTGACTATACAGAGTGTAGGCTAAATACTATACAGAGTGTAGGCTAAATACTATACAGAGTGTAGGCTAAATACTATACAGAGTGTAGGCTAAATACTATACAGAGTGTAGGCTAAATACTATACAGAGTGTAGGCTAAATACTATACAGAGTGTAGGCTAAATACTATACAGAGTGTAGGCTAAATACTATACAGAGTGTAGGCTAAATACTATACAGAGTGTAGGCTAAATACATATCCACTGACTACACAGAGTGTAGGCTAAATACTACACAGAGTGTAGGCTAAATACTATACAGAGTGTAGGCTAAATACATGTCCACTGACTAGAAGAGCTGACCTGGGTGTGGAGGACTGGCTGTGTAGATGAAGAGCTGATCTGTGTGTGGAGGGCTGGCTGTGTAGATGAAGAGCTGACCTGTGTGTGGAGGACTGGCTGTGTAGATTAGGCTCTGGGTGAAGTATCCTCCAGGCTCCCCTCTGCCCAGGACCGGAGGGTGGTCAACCCTGAGAACACAGCCCCGCACAGGGAACAAGCAGCCCACCAGGGCAGGTCTGCTCCAATGGAAGTCTTCTATTCAGAGAGACAGACACAGAGAGAATCAAGCCTCTAAGAGATATCCTCTCCCCTGGTATGAGACATACTGAACACAACCCTCAGGCCAGGCCTGCTCCAATGGCAGTCTTCTACTCAGAGAGAGAGAGAGACAGAGTGAGGGAGAGAGAAAGAAAGAGAGAGAGAGAGAAAGAAAGAGAGAGAGAGAGAAAGAAAGAGATAGAAAGAGAGAGAGAGAGAGAGAGAGAGAGAGAAAGAGAGACAGAGAGAAAAATCAAGCCTCTAAGAGATATCCTCTCCCCTGGTATGAAACATACTGAACACAGCCCTCAGGCCAGGCCTGCTCCAAGGCATGCCATCTACACCTGAGACACAGACCCAAGAGACCCGGTGAGATCAGAAGTATCTTTCAGGGTAAAGGAAACAGTCTCAACAGTATTCTGACCCAATCTCACTCTGACAGACATTCTCTACATGTATGTTATAGACAGTACAGTGTGAAAACTGCTTCTCCAATATAAATCCCCCATCACACCTGTTGTCATGGTGACGTTGGCTAGCTGAGCTCAAGTCATGGGGTCTAATGGTCGTCTGGTAACGAACTGAGCATGTGCCCGGATGTCAAATTAAAAAGGCACCTCTTTGAGAATGGAGTTATTTGTCTTCTTCTATAAACCTCAAACCCCGGTTTGGTCTTCTATAAACCCCCAGTCTGGTCTGTTTGTTCTTCTATAAACCCCGGTCTGGTCTGTTTGGTGTTCTATAAACCCTCGGTCTGGTCTGTTTGGTCTTCTATAAACCCAAACCCCGGTCTGGTCTGTTTGGTCTTCTATAAACCCTGGTCTGGTCTGTTTGGATTTCTATAAACCCCGGTCTGGTCTGTTTTGTCTTCTATAAACCCCGGTCTGGTCTGTTTGGTCTTCTATAAACCCCGGTCTGGTCTGTTTGGTCTTCTATAAACCCCGGTCTGGTCTGTTTGGTCTTCTATAAACCCAAACCCCAGTCTGGTCTGTTTGGTCTTCTATAAACCCAAACCCCAGTCTGGTCTGTTTGGTCTTCTATAAACCCCGGTCTGGTCTGTTTGGTCTTCTATAAACCCTCGGTCTGGTCTGTTTGGTCTTCTATAAACCCCGGTCTGGTCTGTTTGGTCTTCTATAAACCCAAACCCCGGTCTGGTCTGTTTGGTCTTCTATAAACCCAAACCCCGGTCTGGTCTGTTTGGTCTTCTATAAACCCAAACCCCAGTCTGGTCTGTTTGGTCTTCTATAAACCCCGGTCTGGTCTGTTTGGTCTTCTATAAACCCCGGTCTGGTCTGTTTGGTCTTCTATAAACCCCGGTCTGGCCTGTTTGGTCTTCTATAAACCCCGGTCTGGTCTGTTTGGTCTTCTATAAACCCCGGTTTGGTCTGTTTGGTCTTCTATAAACCCCCAGCCTGGTCTGTTTGGTCTTCTATAAACCCCGGTCTGGTCTGTTTGGTCTTCTATAAACCCAAACCCCAGTCTGGTCTGTTTGGTCTTCTATAAACCCCGGTCTGGTCTGTTTGGTCTTCTATAAACCCTCGGTCTGGTCTGTTTGGTCTTCTATAAACCCCGGTCTGGTCTGTTTGGTCTTCTATAAACCCCGGTCTGGTCTGTTTGGTCTTCTATAAACCCCCAGCCTGGTCTGTTTGGTTTTCTATAAACCCCCAGCCTGGTCTGTTTGGTCTTCTATAAACCCCCAGCCTGGTCTGTTTGGTCTTCTATAAACCCCCAGCCTGGTCTGTTTGGTCTTCTATAAACCCCCGGCCTGGTCTGTTTGGTCTTCTATAAACCCCTGGCCTGGTCTGTTTGGTCTTCTATAAACCCCGGTCTGGTCTGTTTTGTCTTCTATAAACCCCGGTCTGGTCTGTTTGGTCTTCTATAAACCCCGGTCTGGTCTGTTTTGTCTTCTATAAACCCTCGGTCTGGTCTGTTTGGTCTTCTATAAACCCAAACCCCAGTCTGGTCTGTTTGGTCTTCTATAAACCCCGGTCTGGTCTGTTTGGTCTTCTATAAACCCTCGGTCTGGTCTGTTTGGTCTTCTATAAACCCCGGTCTGGTCTGTTTGGTCTTCTATAAACCCCGGTTTGGTCTTCTATAAACCCCCAGCCTGGTCTGTTTGGTCTTCTATAAACCCCGGTCTGGTCTGTTTGGTCTTCTATAAACCCAAACCCCGGTCTGGTCTGTTTGGTCTTCTATAAACCCAAACCCCGGTCTGGTCTGTTTGGTCTTCTATAAACCCAAACCCCAGTCTGGTCTGTTTGGTCTTCTATAAACCCCGGTCTGGTCTGTTTGGTCTTCTATAAACCCAAACCCCAGTCTGGTCTGTTTGGTCTTCTATAAACCCCGGTCTGGTCTGTTTGGTCTTCTATAAACCCCGGTCTGGTCTGTTTGGTCTTCTATAAACCCCGGTCTGGTCTGTTTGGTCTTCTATAAACCCCGGTCTGGTCTGTTTGGTCTTCTATAAACCCCGGTTTGGTCTGTTTGGTCTTCTATAAACCCCCAGCCTGGTCTGTTTGGTCTTCTATAAACCCCCAGCCTGGTCTGTTTGGTCTTCTATAAACCCAAACCCCAGTCTGGTCTGTTTGGTCTTCTATAAACCCCGGTCTGGTCTGTTTGGTCTTCTATAAACCCTCGGTCTGGTCTGTTTGGTCTTCTATAAACCCCGGTCTGGTATGTGTGGTCTTCTATAAATCCCGGTCTGGTCTGTTTGGTCTTCTATAAACCCCCAGCCTGGTCTGTTTGGTCTTCTATAAACCCCCAGCCTGGTCTGTTTGGTCTTCTATAAACCCCCAGCCTGGTCTGTTTGGTCTTCTATAAACCCCCAGCCTGGTCTGTTTGGTCTTCTATAAACCCCCAGCCTGGTCTGTTTGGTCTTCTATAAACCCCCAGCCTGGTCTGTTTGGTCTTCTATAAACCCCCAGCCTGGTCTGTTTGGTCTTCTATAAACCCCCAGCCTGGTCTGTTTGGTCTTCTATAAACCCCCAGCCTGGTCTGTTTGGTCTTCTATAAACCCCCAGCCTGGTCTGTTTGGTCTTCTATAAACCCCGGTCTGGTCTGTTTGGTCTTCTATAAACCCTCGGTCTGGTCTGTTTGGTCTTCTATAAACCCAAACCCCGGTCTGGTCTGTTTGGTCTTCTATAAACCCCCAGCCTGGTCTGTTTGGTCTTCTATAAACCCCGGTCTGGTCTGTTTGGTCTTCTATAAACCCTCGGTCTGGTCTGTTTGGTCTTCTATAAACCCAAACCCCGGTCTGGTCTGTTTGGTCTTCTATAAACCCAAACCCCGGTCTGGTCTGTTTGGTCTTCTATAAACCCAAACCCCGGTCTGGTCTGTTTGGTCTTCTATAAACCCCCGGTCTGGTCTGTTTAGTCTTCTATAAACCCCGGTCTGGTCTGTTTGGTCTTCTATAAACCCCGGTCTGGTCTGTTTGGTCTTCTATAAACCCCGGTCTGGTCTGTTTGGTCTTCTATAAACCCCGGTCTGTCTGTTTGGTCTTCTATAAACCTCGGTCTGGTCTTCTATAAACCCAAACCCCGGTCTGGCCTGTTTGGTCTTCTATAAACCCCGGTCTGGTCTGTTTGGTCTTCTATAAACCCCGGTCTGGTCTGTTTGGTCTTCTATAAACCCCGGTCTGGCCTGTTTGGTCTTCTATAAACCCCGGTCTGGTCTGTTTGGTCTTCTATAAACCCTGGTCTGGTCTGTTTGGTGTTCTATAAACCCTGGTCTGGCCTGTTTGGTCTTCTATAAACCCCGGTCTGGCCTGTTTGGTCTTCTATAAACCCCAAAGCCCGGTCTGGTCTACTTGGTCTTCTCTAAACCCTGGTCTGGTCTGTTTGGTCTTCTATAAAGGGAACTTCTAGAATGCGTACTACATTTGTACGTATTTTGAAGCATGCATCCCTCACCTCTCTGAGTACTGCTGTTAGGCTTGACTGTGCTCCGTCCCTGACTCTCTCCCTCCACATCGGCCCTTGGTGTGAGGTACCTTGTCCCCTGTGCGCCCCCAGGGAGTCCCTGTCTGGCCAGGAAGGCTGTGAGGGTAGACAGCCTGGCTGAGGCTGGATTGGGGAGTGGGTCAGGAGGGATAGGGTCAGGCGTGGAGCCCCTGGAACCTGTGGAGGGGCAGAGGGTCCCTTCCCCAGATGGCGTCCCCCAGGACTGTGTGTTGGGCCCACTCTGAAACACAGTCTCTGCCATCATGCTCTGGAGAGAGGCCGAGATCTCATCTTGCCCGTCTGGCGTTGCCCTCTCTACCAAACCACCCTGATATCGACCAGGAGACGAGAAGCGTCTGGAACCTACTGGTTTCTGTCCTGGACTACTCAGCCCTGTTGGGAAGAATTTACTAGCATGGTCAGGTTGGTGTGTTACACTGCAGAGAGAAGAGGATAGCTTTCTGATATCCATTGTGTCCAATGTTCTGTTTGGTACCAAAGGGGAAGATGAGAGTTTGCTGGTGGTATCTGACGTGGTATTGTCCTGAGACAGTCTGTCAGAGGGGACTGAGAGGTGACTGGTCTGACCACCAGACTGTACTGTTGACTCTACTGTTGACTGTAGAGGAGCTGGCGACAGCTGGCTTGGCTCTATTCTGTCCTCTGTATTGACCTGTCTGCTCTCCTCTCGTCTCTGAAGCAGACAGTCTCTCCGTCTCAGCTCGTTCTCTGGTTCCACCAAGGGACAGATGTCCTCACCCACTGAGATGAAGGAGTCTTCAGGACTGACTCCATCTTGTGTTTGGGATGGACTTACATCCATGCTCTCCTGCGGAGTGGAGTAGAGTATCACTAAGTACCCTGGGACATCTAATATGATCCTTCCTCTAAGCACCCTGGGACATCTAATATGATCCTTCCTCTAAGCACCCTGGGACATCTAATATGATCCTTCCTCTAAGCACCCTGGGACATCTAATATGATCCTTCCTCTACCACTAAGCACCCTGGGACATCTAATATGATCCTTCCTCTACCACTAAGCACCCTGGGACATCTAATATGATCCTTCCTCTATCACTAAGCACCCTGGGACATCTAATATGATCCTTCCTCTACCACTAAGCACCCTGGGACATCTAATATGATCCTTCCTCTACCACTAAGCACCCTGGGACATCTAATATGATCCTTCCTCTACCACTAAGCACCCTGGGACATCTAATATGATCCTTCCTCTACCACTAAGCACCCTGGGACATCTAATATGATCCTTCCCCACCTCTACCTGCAGGGTGGAGCTCAAATTAAATTCCTTGGAAGAGTTCCTAGTGATCAAGCTACAACAACAACAACTCAAGAGTGTAACTGTGTAAGAGGTTGACTTTGACACCTGTCCAAACTGGATCAGGGCCTGTAGTCATACACCTTCTCAGAGTAAAGGAGGGCTGATATAGGATCAGTTTGGTCTATTAGATCATCCTAAAATAATCAGATCGCATGGACAAGATAGATCTGATCCTAGATCAGCCCTCCTTCCTCTGAGACACTTATTCAATTCACATGGAACACCCCCCCCCCCCCCTCCCTCCGGGTTGTGTGTGTTTGACAAAGCCAAGACAAAAGGCCAGCAGGAACGTACCGGTTGGTAACCGATCCCCGTGAAAACATCTTGATCTTGGTTGTAAAAAGAGGAAGGACTCGGCTGAAGAGGAAGACTGGTTACCGGCAGCAGGCGTGTTGCTCTCACACCAGGCCCTGAGTACAGACACACCACACAGTCAGAGACTCTTCTATTAACTGACCAATCACAACACTAGGCCAGTCACAAGGCCCTGAGTACAGACACACCACACAGTCCGAGACTCTTCTATTAACTGACCAATCACAACACTAGGCCAGTCACAAGGCCCTGAGTACAGACACACCACACAGTCCGAGACTCTTCTATTAACTGACCAATCACAACACTAGGCCAGTCACCAGGCCCTGAGTACAGACACACCACACAGTCCGAGACTCTTCTATTAACTGACCAATCACAACACTAGGCCAGTCACAAGGCCCTGAGTACAGACACACCACACAGTCCGAGACTCTTCTATTAACTGACCAATCACAACACTAAGCCAGTCACCAGGCCCTGAGTACAGACACACCACACAGTCCGAGACTCTTCTATTAACTGACCAATCACAACACTAAGCCAGTCACCTGTCCCCAACTGACCAATCACAACACTAAGCCAGTCACCAGGCCCTGAGTACAGACACACCACACAGTACGAGACTCTTCTATTAACTGACCAATCACAACCCTAAACCAGTCACCTGTCCCCAACTGACCAATCACAACACTAGGCCAGTCACCAGTCCCCAACTGACCAATCATAACACTAGGCCAGTCACCAGTCCCCAACTGACCAATCACAACACTAGGCCAGTCACCAGTCCCCAACTGACCAATCACAACACTAAGCCAGTCACCAGTCCCCAACTGACCAATCACAACACTAGGCCAGTCACCAGTCCCCAACTGACCAATCATAACACTAGGCCAGTCACCAGTCCCCAACTGACCAATCACAACACTAAGCCAGTCACCAGTCCCCAACTGACCAATCACAACACTAGGCCAGTCACCAGTCCCCAACTGACCAATCACAACAATAGGCCAGTCACCAGTCCCCAACTGACCAATCACAACACTAGGCCAGTCACCAGTCCCCAACTGGCCAATCACAACACTAAGCCATTCACCAGTCCCCAACTGACCAATCACAACACTAGGCCAGTCACCAGTCCCCAACTGACCAATCACAACACTAGGCCAGTCACCAGTCACGTCCCCAACTGACCAATCACAACACTAAGCCAGTCACCAGTCCCCAACTGACCAATCACAACACTAAGCCAGTCACCAGTCCCCAACTGACCAATCACAACACTAAGCCAGTCACAACACTAAGCCAGTCACCAGTCCCCAACTGACCAATCACAACACTAAGCCAGTCACCAGTCCCCAACTGACCAATCACAACACTAAGCCAGTCACCAGTCCCCAACTGACCAATCACAACACTAAGCCAGTCACCAGTCCCCAACTGACCAATCACAACACTAGGCCAGTCACCAGTCCCCAACTGACCAATCACAACACTAGGCCAGTCACCAGTCCCCAACTGACCAATCACAACACTAAGCCAGTCACCAGTCCCCAACTGACCAATCACAACACTAGGCCAGTCACCAGTCCCCAACTGACCAATCACAACACTAGGCCAGTCACCAGTCCCCAACTGACCAATCACAACACTAAGCCAGTCACCAGTCCCCAACTGGCCAATCACAACACTAAGCCAGTCACCAGTCCCCAACTGACCAATCATAACACTAGGCCAGTCACCAGTCCCCAACTGACCAATCACAACACGAAGCCAGTCACCAGTCCCCAACTGACCAATCACAACACTAAGCCAGTCACCAGTCCCCAACTGACCAATCACAACACTAAGCCAGTCACCAGTCCCCAACTGACCAATCACAACACGAAGCCAGTCACCAGTCCCCAACTGACCAATCACAACACTAAGCCAGTCACCAGTCCCCAACTGACCAATCACAACACTAAGCCAGTCACCAGTCCCCAACTGACCAATCACAACACGAAGCCAGTCACCAGTCCCCAACTGACCAATCACAACACTAAGCCAGTCACCAGTCCCCAACTGACCAATCACAACACTAGGCCAGTCACCAGTCCCCAACTGACCAATCATAACACTAGGCCAGTCACCAGTCCCCAACTGACCAATCACAACACTAGGCCAGTCACCAGTCCCCAACCGCTGTTATCATCAAATCAGTCAGTCAAAATGACGTTTCATGATCATTGATGGTATATAGCGGGGCCCTTCTCTCTCACCTGTAGTGACTGACAGGTTGATGGTATATAGTGGGGCCCTTCTCTCTCACCTGTAGTGACTGACAGGTTGATGGTATATAGTGGGGCCCTTCTCTCTCACCTGTAGTGTCTGACAGGTTGATGGTATATAGTGGGGCCCTTCTCTCTCACCTGTAGTGACTGACAGGTTGATGGTATATAGTGGGGCCCTTCTCTCTCACCTGTAGTGACTGACAGGTTGATGGTATATAGTGGGGCCCTTCTCTCTCACCTGTAGTGACTGACAGGTTGATGGTATATAGTGGGGCCCTTCTCTCTCACCTGTAGTGACTGACAGGTTGATGGTATATAGTGGGGCCCTTCTCTCTCACCTGTAGTGACTGACAGGTTGATGGTAATAGCGGGGCCCTTCTCTCTCACCTGTAGTGACTGACAGGTTGATGGTAATAGCGGGGCCCTTCTCTCTCACCTGTAGTGACTGACAGGTTGATGGTAATAGCGGGGCCCTTCTCTCTCACCTGTAGTGACTGACAGGTTGATGGTATATAGTGGGGCCCTTCTCTCTCACCTGTAGTGACTGACAGGTTGATGGTATATAGTGGGGCCCTTCTCTCTCACCTGTAGTGACTGACAGGTTGATGGTATATAGTGGGGCCCTTCTCTCTCACCTGTAGTGATTGACAGGTTGATGGTATATAGTGGGGCCCTTCTCTCTCACCTGTAGTGACTGACAGGTTGATGGTATATAGTGGGGCCCTTCTCTCTCACCTGTAGTGTCTGACAGGTTGATGGTATATAGTGGGGCCCTTCTCTCTCACCTGTAGTGACTGACAGGTTGATGGTATATAGTGGGGCCCTTCTCTCTCACCTGTAGTGACTGACAGGTTGATGGTATATAGTGGGGCCCTTCTCTCTCACCTGTAGTGACTGACAGGTTGATGGTATATAGTGGGGCCCTTCTCTCTCACCTGTAGTGACTGACAGGTTGATGGTATATAGTGGGGGCCCTTCTCTCTCACCTGTAGTGACTGACAGGTTGATGGTATATAGTGGGGCCCTTCTCTCTCACCTGTAGTGACTGACAGGTTGATGGTATATAGTGGGGCCCTTCTCTCTCACCTGTAGTGACTGACAGGTTGATGGTATATAGTGGGG
This sequence comes from Oncorhynchus gorbuscha, assembly GCF_021184085.1. NCBI lineage: Eukaryota > Metazoa > Chordata > Actinopteri > Salmoniformes > Salmonidae > Oncorhynchus > Oncorhynchus gorbuscha. The sequence continues at coordinate 61,093 of NW_025746372.1, forward strand.
CCCTTCTCTCTCACCTGTAGTGACTGACAGGTTGATGGTAATAGTGGGGCCCTTCTCTCTCACCTGTAGTGACTGACAGGTTGATGGTATATAGTGGGGCCCTTCTCTCTCACCTGTAGTGACTGACAGGTTGATGGTATATAGTGGGGCCCTTCTCTCTCACCTGTAGTGACTGACAGGTTGATGGTATATAGTGGGGCCCTTCTCTCTCACCTGTAGTGACTGACAGGTTGATGGTAATAGCGGGGCCCTTCTCTCTCACCTGTAGTGACTGACAGGTTGATGGTATATAGTGGGGCCCTTCTCTCTCACCTGTAGTGACTGACAGGTTGATGGTATATAGTGGGGCCCTTCTCTCTCACCTGTAGTGACTGACAGGTTGATGGTAATAGCGGGGCCCTTCTCTCTCACCTGTAGTCAGAACAGTCCTCCAGGGCTCCAGTCAGAGCTGGGATCTGAAACTCCTCTACCTCATGGCACAGCAGCCGCCATTCCCTGCACGACATGGACACAAAAATGGTTGGTATTGACCGATAAGAGCGGCCATTTTGGCTCGCTGCTGTGTTCAGTTTCTCAACTCCCTACTGTACTTGAACACAGAGGGCAGCAACAGGCGTCCACATCTCAGGAAGTTGAGGATGTGTCTGAACATCGCTCCGTCGGCCCTGATCTGGAGACTGTGACCGAATACGATCCAGCTGCTCTTCCTGGGGTTGGACAGGAGCTCTGGGTGCTGGGACAGGGGAGAGAGGAAACGGGGGAGAGAGGAAACGGGGGAGAGAGGACATAGTGCACATGGTTAGGGCTCTTAGTAGTGCACCATATATAAGGAATAGGGTGCCATTAGGGATGTAGAACATCACTACCAGACTTCTACCAGAGCCCTGTTATTATAGTGAACTTCTCTCCTATTCTACCAGAGCCCTGTTATTATAGTGAACTTCTCTCCTATTCTACCAGAGCCTGTTATTATAGTGGACTTCTCTCCCCCTATTCTACCAGAGCCTGTTATTATAGTGAACTTCTCTCCTATTCTACCAGAGCCTGTTATTATAGTGAACTTCTCTCCTATTCTACCAGAGCCTGTTATTATAGTGAACTTCTCTCCTATTCTACCAGAGCCTGTTATTATAGTGAACTTCTCTCCTATTCTACCAGAGCCTGTTATTATAGTGAACTTCTCTCCTATTCTACCAGAGCCTGTTATTATAGTGAACTTCTCTCCTATTCTACCAGAGCCTGTTATTATAGTGAACTTCTCTCCTATTCTACCAGAGCCTGTTATTATAGTGAACTTCTCTCCCCCTATTCTACCAGAGCCTGTTATTATAGTGAACTTCTCTCCCCCTATTCTACCAGAGCCTGTTATTATAGTGAACTTCTCTCCCCCTATTCTACCAGAGCCCTGTTATTATAGTGAACTTCTCTCCCCCTATTCTACCAGAGCCTGTTATTATAGTGAACTTCTCTCCCCCTATTCTACCAGAGCCTGTTATTATAGTGAACTTCTCTCCCCTATTCTACCAGAGCCTGTTATTATAGTGAACTTCTCTCCCCTATTCTACCAGAGCCTGTTATTATAGTGAACTTCTCTCCCCCTATTCTACCAGAGCCCTGTTATTATAGTGAACTTCTCTCCCCCTATTCTACCAGAGCCCTGTTATTATAGTGAACTTCTATCCCCCTATTCTACCAGAGCCCTGTTATTATAGTGAACTTCTCTCCCCCTATTCTACCAGAGCCTGTTATTATAGTGAACTTCTCTCCCCCTATTCTACCAGCCTGTTATTATAGTGAACTTCTCTCCCCCTATTCTACCAGAGCCTGTTATTATAGTGAACTTCTCTCCCACTATTCTACCAGAGCCTGTTATTATAGTGAACTTCTCTCCTCCTATTCTACCAGAGCCTGTTATTATAGTGAACTTCTCTCCCCCTATTCTACCAGAGCCTGTTATTATAGTGAACTTCTCTCCCCCTATTCTACCAGAGCCTGTTATTATAGTGAACTTCTCTCCCCCTATTCTACCAGAGCCTGTTATTATAGTGAACTTCTCTCCCCCTATTCTACCAGAGCCCTGTTATTATAGTGAACTTCTCTCCCCCTATTCTACCAGAGCCCTGTTATTATAGTGAACTTCTATCCCCCTATTCTACCAGAGCCCTGTTATTATAGTGAACTTGTCTCCCCCTATTCTACCAGAGCCTGTTATTATAGTGAACTTCTCTCCCCCTATTCTACCAGCCTGTTATTATAGTGAACTTCTCTCCCCCTATTCTACCAGAGCCTGTTATTATAGTGAACTTCTCTCCTCCTATTCTACCAGAGCCTGTTATTATAGTGAACTTCTCTCACCCTATTCTGCTACTGTCCTACTTACTGCACCTCCCCCTATACTGTATGTCTGCTACTACTGGCCTACTTACTGCACCTCCCCCTATACTGTATGTCTGCTACTACTGGCCTACTTACTGCACCTGCTCCTATACTGTATGTCTGCGACTACTGTCCTACTTACTGCACCTCCCCCTATACTGTACTTACTGCACCTCCCCCTATACTGTATGTCTGCTACTACTGTCCTACTTACTGCACCTCCCCCTATACTGTATGTCTGCTACTACTGTCCTACTTACTGCACCTCCCCCTATACTGTACTTACTGCACCTCCCCCTATACTGTATGTCTGCTACTACTGTCCTACTTACTGCACCTCCCTCTATATTGTACTTACTGTACCTCCCCCTATACTGTACTTACTGCACCTCCCTCTATACTGCACTTACTGCACCTCCCTCTATACTGTAGGTCTGCTACTACTGCCCTACTTACTGCACCTCCCTCTATTCTGTACTTACTGCACCTCCCTCTATACTGTAGGTCTGCTACTACTGCCCTACTTACTGCACCTCCCTCTATATTGTATCTCTGCTACTACTGTGCTACTTACTGCACCTCCCTCTATACTGTACTTACTGCACCTCCCTCTATATTGTATCTCTGCTACTACTGCCCTACTTACTGCACCTCCCTCTATATTGTATCTCTGCTACTACTGTCCTACTTACTGCACCTCCCTCTATACTGTAGGTCTGCTACTACTGCCCTACTTACTGCACCTCCCTCTATACTGTACTTACTGCACCTCCCTCTATACTGTAGGTCTGCTACTACTGCCCTACTTACTGCACCTCCCTCTATATTGTATCTCTGCTACTACTGTCCTACTTACTGCACCTCCCTCTATACTGTACTTACTGCACCTCCCTCTATACTGTACTTACTGCACCTCCCCCTATACTGTACTTACTGCACCTCCCCCTATACTGTATGTCTGCTACTGTCCACTTACTGCACCTCCCCCTATACTGTATGTCTGCTACTACTGGCCTACTTACTGCACCTCCCCCTATACTGTATGTCTGCTACCACTGGCCTACTTACTGCACCTGCTCCTATACTGTATGTCTGCTACTACTGTCCTACTTACTGCACCTCCCCTATACTGTACTTACTGCACCTCCCCCTATACTGTATGTCTGCTACTACTGTCCTACTTACTGCACCTCCCCCTATACTGTATGTCTGCTACTACTGTCCTACTTACTGCACCTCCCCTATACTGTACTTACTGCACCTCCCCTATACTGTATGTCTGCTACTACTGTCCTACTTACTGCACCTCCCCTATACTGTATGTCTACTACTACTGCCCTACTTACTGCACCTCCCTCTATACTGTATGTCTTCTACTGTCCTACTTACTGCACCTCCCTCTATACTGTATGTCTACTACTGTTCTACTTACTGCACCTCCCCCTATACTGTATGTCTACTACTGTCCTACTTACTGCACCTCCCCCTATACTGTATGTCTGCTACTACTGCCCTACTTACTGCACCTCCCTCTATACTGTACTTACTGCACCTCCCCCTATACTGTACTTACTGCACCTCCCTCTATACTGTACTTACTGCACCTCCCTCTATACTGTACTTACTGCACATCCCTCTACACTGTACTTACTGCACCTCCCCCTATACTGTGTCTGCTACTGTCCTACTTACTGCACCTCCCTCTATACTGTACTTACTGCACCTCCCCCTATACTGTACTTACTGCACCTCCCCCTATACTGTATGTCTACTGCTACTGTCCTACTTACTGCACCTCCCTCTATACTGTACTTACTGCACCTCCCCCTATACTGTACTTACTGCACCTCCCCCTATACTGTATGTCTACTGCTACTGTCCTACTTACTGCACCTCCCCCTATACTGTACTTACTGTACCTCCCCCTATACTGTACTTACTGCACCTCCCCCTATACTGTACTTACTGTACCTCCCCCTATACTGTACTTACTGCACCTCCCCCTATACTGTATGTCTACTGCTACTGTCCTACTTACTGCACCTCAGTTAACCCACTGTTCCCCATCATTGTAAATAAACATTTGTTCTTAACTGACTTGCCTAATAAAACAATAAATCAAGTTCAAATATAACCCCTCTTGTCTGTAGTTTGAGCTGATTCCAGAGACTGTGAATGAGGGAACAGGAGTGGCACAGTACCTTTAACAGGGTTTTGTAGTAAGTGGCGTACCAGTGTGTTCCCACATAAACTTTAACAACTTTATAAATGCTGAACGTTGCCACTGAGGCGGACCAGGGCCCTGCTGTAAAACACCCTGTAAAACACAGACAGAGAGACAGAGAGAGAGAGAGACAGAAAGAAAGACAGAGAGAGAGAGACAGAGATGGAGAGAGACAGAGATGGAGAGAGACAGAGAGAGAGAAAGAAAGAGAGAGAGAAAGAAAGACAGAGAGCGAGAGAGACAGAGAGAAAGAAAGACACAGAGAGAGACATTCACTTTATATATTATCTACCTCACTTGCTTTGGCAATGTTAACACGTGTGTGTGTGTGTGTGTGTGTGTGTGTGTGTGTGTGTGTGTGTGTGTGTGTGTGTGTGTGTGTGTGTGTGTGTGTGTGTGTGTGTGTGTGTGTGTGTGTGTGTGTGTGTGTGTGTGTGTGTGTGTTCCTCACTGCCTCTGGTCCTGTGTAGGAACTCCCACAGTGCATCTCTGAAGGTGTGGTAGGCCTCATCCTGCCTGTCCAGGTACTCACACAACCCCGGCAGCTCACACTGCCTCTCTGTCAGCGGGACACGACTCGTCCCTAACCAGTTCCTGCAACATCCCCCAATGGGAATGACAGTTTTAGGGTCTGTTCACACTGCTCACCGCAACAACAAACAAAACACTACGTCAGAAAGGAAGCCGTTTCATTGGTTGTAAGCTGTGCAAGGTTGCAATTGAACCAATGAAAAGGCTTTTCCCAGTGTGACTGGCCCGTTATGAGGAGCATGAACATTAAATCCACGTTAGATAACGACACAACGCTGCTGTTCACCGTCTCTCCAGCAGCTACAGTCACGTCAGTCACTGAATTACATTATGATCACCACTAGAATAGGGCCAGGTGTTTTACCGGACCACTAGAGTAGGGCCAGGAGTGTTACCGGACCACTGGAGTAGGGCCAGGAGTGTTACCGGACCACTGGAGTAGGGCCAGGAGTTTTACCGGACCACTAGAATAGGGCCAGGAGTTTTACCGGACCACTAGAGTAGGGCCAGGAGTGTTACCGGACCACTGGAGTAGGGCCAGGAGTGTTACCGGACCACTGGAGTAGGGCCAGGAGTTTTACCGGACCACTAGAATAGGGCCAGGAGTTTTACCGGACCACTGGAGTAGGGCCAGGAGTGTTACCGGACCACTGGAGTAGGGCCAGGAGTTTTACCGGACCACTGGAATAGGGCCGGGAGTTTTACCGGACCTCTAGAATAGGGCCAGGAGTTTTACCGGACCACTGGAATAGGGCCAGGAGTTTTACCGGACCTCTAGAATAGGGCCAGGAGTTTTACCGGATCACTGGAATAGGGCCAGGAGTTTTACCGGACCTCTAGAATAGGGCCAGGAGTTTTACCGGACCACTGGAATAGGGCCAGGAGTTTTAATGGACCACTGGAATAGGGCCAGGAGTTTTACCGGACCTCTAGAATAGGGCCAGGGGTTTTACCGGACCACTGGAATAGGGCCAGGAGTTTTACCGGACCTCTAGAATAGGGCCAGGGGTTTTACTGGACCACTGGAATAGGGCCAGGAGTTTTACCGGACCACTGGAATAGGGCCAGGAGTTTTACCGGACCACTGGAATAGGGCCAGGAGTTTTACCGGACCTCTAGAATAGGGCCAGGAGTTTTACCGGACCTCTAGAATAGGGCCAGGAGTTTTACCGGACCACTGGAATAGGGCCAGGAGTTTTACCGGACCACTGGAATAGGGCCAGGGGTTTTACCGGACCACTGGAATAGGGCCAGGAGTTTTACCGGACCTCTAGAATAGGGCCAGGGGTTTTACTGGACCACTGGAATAGGGCCAGGAGTTTTACCGAACCACTGGAATAGGTCCTAGTTTCCTAGTCAGTAGGTATAGACGACTACAGGGGCCCAGAGTGTTTCCTAGTCAGTAGGTATAGACAACAGGGGCCCAGAGTGTTTCCTAGTCAGTAGGTATAGACGACAACAGGGGCCCAGAATGTTTCCTAGTCAGTAGGTATAGACAACAGGGGCCCAGAGTGTTTCCTAGTCAGTAGGTATAGACGACAACAGGGGCCCCAGAGTGTTTCCTAGTCAGTAGGTATAGACAACAGGGGCCCCAGAGTGTTTCCTAGTCAGTAGGTATAGACAACAGGGGCCCCAGAGTGTTTCCTAGTCAGTAGGTACAGACTACAACAGGGGCCCCAGAGTGTTTCCTAGTCAGTAGTTATAGACGACAACAGGGGCCCAGAGTGTTTCCTAGTCAGTAGGTATAGACGACAGGGGCCCAGAGTGTTTCCTAGTCAGTAGGTATAGACAACAGGGCCCAAGAGTGTTTCCTAGTCAGTAGGTATAGACGACAACAGGGGCCCCAGAGTGTTTCCTAGTCAGTAGGTATAGACAACAGGGGCCCCAGAGTGTTTCCTAGTCAGTAGGTATAGACGACAGGGGCCCAGAGTGTTTCCTAGTCAGGTCAGTAGATCAGGAGACTCCTGTCTCTAATCATCACTGATAATGGAGAGACTTGTTGCTCCATATCATAATGGCCTCCTGTAGGATAAATAAAGTCTATGTGAATTGGGTGGACTTACTCCACGTGCTGGAAGACCACCCCGTTGCCAGAGAGATGCAGCCTGCTGCCCTCCACGTTACTGTCCACACAGAGCTGTCCCAGAGCCGAGTCCTGGTACCTCACCAACAGGTCAAAGGTCATAATGTACAGAGGTTGAGGGGACAACTGATGCTGCTGCTGTTGTTGCTGTTGCTTCATCTGAGGGCAGCCATCTTGAGGCTGCATGATGTCATCACCAATCAATTCTGTGGTAGGAATGACACGCTGTAGTTACTATAGACCAGAGCCCTGTTCCCTATATAGTGGTACTACTATAGACCAGAGCCCTGTTCCCTATATAGTGGTACTACTATAGACCAGAGCCCTATTCCCTATATAGTGGTACTACTATAGACCAGAGCCCTGTTCCCTATATAGTGGTACTACTATAGACCAGAGCCCTATTCCCTATATAGTGGTACTACTATAGACCAGAGCCCTATTCCCTATATAGTGGTACTACTATAGACCAGAGCCCTGTTCCCTATATAGTGGTACTACTATAGACCAGAGCCCTATTCCCTATATAGTGGTACTACTATAGACCAGAGCCCTGTTCCCTATATAGTGGTACTACTATAGACCAGAGCCCTATTCCCTATATAGTGGTACTACTATAGACCAGAGCCCTATTCCCTATATAGTGGTACTACTATAGACCAGAGCCCTATTCCCTATATAGTGGTACTACTATAGACCAGAGCCCTGTTCCCTATATAGTGGTACTACTATAGACCAGAGCCCTGTTCCTATATAGTGGTACTACTATAGACCAGAGCCCTGTTCCCTATATAGTGGTACTACTATAGACCAGAGCCCTGTTCCCTATATAGTGGTACTACTATAGACCAGAGCCCTGTTCCCTATATAGTGGTACTACTATAGACCAGAGCCCTGTTCCCTATATAGTGGTACTACTATAGACCAGAGCCCTGTTCCCTATATAGTGGTACTACTATAGACCAGAGCCCTGTTCCCTATATAGTGGTACTACTATAGACCAGAGCCCTGTTCCCTATATAGTGGTACTACTATAGACCAGAGCCCTATTCCCTATATAGTACACTACTATAGACCAGGGCCCTATTCCCTATATAGTGGTACTACTATAGACCAGAGCCCTGTTCCCTATATAGTGGTACTACTATAGACCAGAGCCCTGTTCCCTATATAGTGGTACTACTATAGATCAGAGCCCTGTTCCCTATATAGTGGTACTACTATAGACCAGAGCCCTATTCCCTATATAGTGGTACTACTATAGACCAGAGCCCTGTTCCCTATATAGTGGTACTACTATAGACCAGAGCCCTATTCCCTATATAGTGGTACTACTATAGACCAGAGCCCTATTCCCTATATAGTGGTACTACTATAGACCAGAGCCCTATTCCCTATATAGTGGTACTACTATAGACCAGAGCCCTGTTCCTATATAGTGGTACTACTATAGACCAGAGCCCTGTTCCCTATATAGTGGTACTACTATAGACCAGAGCCCTGTTCCCTATATAGTGGTACTACTATAGACCAGAGCCCTGTTCCCTATGTAGTGGTACTACTATAGACCAGAGCCCTATTCCCTATATAGTGGTACTACTATAGACCAGAGCCCTGTTCCCTATATAGTGGTACTACTATAGACCAGAGCCCTGTTCCCTATATAGTACACTACTATAGACCAGAGCCCTATTCCCTATATAGTGGTACTACTATAGACCAGAGCCCTATTCCCTATATAGTGGTACTACTATAGACCAGAGCCCTGTTCCCTATATAGTGGTACTACTATAGACCAGAGCCCTATTCCCTATATAGTGGTACTACTATAGACCAGAGCCCTGTTCCCTATATAGTGGTACTACTATAGACCAGAGACCTATTCCCTATATAGTGGTACTACTATAGACCAGAGCCCTGTTCCCTATATAGTGGTACTACTATAGACCAGAGCCCTATTCCCTATATAGTGGTACTACTATAGACCAGAGCCCTGTTCCCTATATAGTGGTACTACTATAGACCAGAGCCCTATTCCCTATATAGTGGTACTACTATAGACCAGAGCCCTATTCCCTATAGTGCACTACTATAGACCAGAGCCCTATTCCCTATATAGTGGTACTACTATAGACCAGAGCCCTGTTCCCTATATAGTGGTACTACTATAGACCAGAGCCCTGTTCCCTATATAGTGGTACTACTATAGACCAGAGCCCCATTCCCTATATAGTGGTACTACTATAGACCAGAGCCCTATTCCCTATATAGTGGTACTACTATAGACCAGAGCCCTATTCCCTATATAGTGGTACTACTATAGACCAGAGCCCTATTCCCTATATAGTGGTACTACTATAGACCAGAGCCCTGTTCCCTATATAGTGGTACTACTATAGACCAGAGCCCTATTCCCTATATAGTGGTACTACTATAGACCAGAGCCCTATTCCCTATATAGTGGTACTACTATAGACCAGAGCCCTATTCCCTATATAGTGGTACTACTATAGACCAGAGCCCTATTCCCTATATAGTGGTACTACTATAGACCAGAGCCCTGTTCCCTATATAGTGGTACTACTATAGACCAGAGCCCTGTTCCCTATATAGTGGTACTACTATAGACCAGAGCCCTGTTCCCTATATAGTGGTACTACTATAGACCAGAGCCCTGTTCCCTATATAGTGGTACTACTATAGACCAGAGCCCTGTTCCCTATATAGTGGTACTACTATAGACCAGAGCCCTGTTCCCTATATAGTGGTACTACTATAGACCAGAGCCCTGTTCCCTATATAGTGGTACTACTATAGACCAGAGCCCTGTTCCCTATATAGTGGTACTACTATAGACCAGAGCCCTGTTCCCTATATAGTGGTACTACTATAGACCAGAGCCCTATTCCCTATATAGTACACTACTATAGACCAGGGCCCTATTCCCTATATAGTGGTACTACTATAGACCAGAGCCCTGTTCCCTATATAGTGGTACTACTATAGACCAGAGCCCTGTTCCCTATATAGTGGTACTACTATAGATCAGAGCCCTGTTCCCTATATAGTGGTACTACTATAGACCAGAGCCCTATTCCCTATATAGTGGTACTACTATAGACCAGAGCCCTGTTCCCTATATAGTGGTACTACTATAGACCAGAGCCCTATTCCCTATATAGTGGTACTACTATAGACCAGAGCCCTATTCCCTATATAGTGGTACTACTATAGACCAGAGCCCTATTCCCTATATAGTGGTACTACTATAGACCAGAGCCCTGTTCCCTATATAGTGGTACTACTATAGACCAGAGCCCTGTTCCCTATATAGTGGTACTACTATAGACCAGAGCCCTGTTCCCTATATAGTGGTACTACTATAGACCAGAGCCCTGTTCCCTATGTAGTGGTACTACTATAGACCAGAGCCCTATTCCCTATATAGTGGTACTACTATAGACCAGAGCCCTGTTCCCTATATAGTGGTACTACTATAGACCAGAGCCCTGTTCCCTATATAGTACACTACTATAGACCAGAGCCCTATTCCCTATATAGTGGTACTACTATAGACCAGAGCCCTATTCCCTATATAGTGGTACTACTATAGACCAGAGCCCTGTTCCCTATATAGTGGTACTACTATAGACCAGAGCCCTATTCCCTATATAGTGGTACTACTATAGACCAGAGCCCTGTTCCCTATATAGTGGTACTACTATAGACCAGAGACCTATTCCCTATATAGTGGTACTACTATAGACCAGAGCCCTGTTCCCTATATAGTGGTACTACTATAGACCAGAGCCCTATTCCCTATATAGTGGTACTACTATAGACCAGAGCCCTGTTCCCTATATAGTGGTACTACTATAGACCAGAGCCCTATTCCCTATATAGTGGTACTACTATAGACCAGAGCCCTATTCCCTATATAGTGCACTACTATAGACCAGAGCCCTATTCCCTATATAGTGGTACTACTATAGACCAGAGCCCTGTTCCCTATATAGTGGTACTACTATAGACCAGAGCCCTGTTCCCTATATAGTGGTACTACTATAGACCAGAGCCCCATTCCCTATATAGTGGTACTACTATAGACCAGAGCCCTATTCCCTATATAGTGGTACTACTATAGACCAGAGCCCTATTCCCTATATAGTGGTACTACTATAGACCAGAGCCCTATTCCCTATATAGTGGTACTACTATAGACCAGAGCCCTGTTCCCTATATAGTGGTACTACTATAGACCAGAGCCCTATTCCCTATATAGTGGTACTACTATAGACCAGAGCCCTATTCCCTATATAGTGGTACTACTATAGACCAGAGCCCTGTTCCCTATATAGTGGTACTGCTATAGACCAGAGCCCTATTCCCTATATAGTGGTACTACTATAGACCAGAGCCCTATTCCCTATATAGTGGTACTACTATAGACCAGAGCCCTGTTCCCTATATAGTGGTACTACTATAGACCAGAGCCCTATTCCCTATATAGTGGTACTACTATAGACCAGAGCCCTATTCCCTATATAGTGGTACTACTATAGACCAGAGCCCTGTTCCCTATATAGTGGTACTACTATAGACCAGAGCCCTATTCCCTATATAGTGGTACTACTATAGACCAGAGCCCTGTTCCCTATATAGTGGTACTACTATAGACCAGAGCCCTATTCCCTATATAGTGGTACTACTATAGACCAGAGCCCTGTTCCCTATATAGTGGTACTACTATAGACCAGAGCCCTGTTCCCTATATAGTGGTACTGCTATAGACCAGAGCCCTATTCCCTATATAGTGGTACTACTATAGACCAGAGCCCTGTTCCCTATATAGTGGTCCTACTATAGACCAGAGCCCTGTTCCCTATATAGTGGTACTACTATAGACCAGAGCCCTATTCCCTATATAGTGGTACTACTATAGACCAGAGCCCTGTTCCCTATATAGTGGTACTACTATAGACCAGAGCCCTATTCCCTATATAGTGGTACTACTATAGACCAGAGCCCTGTTCCCTATATAGTGGTACTACTATAGACCAGAGCCCTGTTCCCTATATAGTGGTACTACTATAGACCAGAGCCCTATTCCCTATATAGTGGTACTACTATAGACCAGAGCCCTGTTCCCTATATAGTGGTACTACTATAGACCAGAGCCCTGTTCCCTATATAGTGGTACTACTATAGACCAGAGCCCTGTTCCCTATATAGTGGTACTACTATAGACCAGAGCCCTGTTCCCTATATAGTGGTACTACTATAGACCAGAGCCCTGTTCCCTATATAGTGGTACTACTATAGACCAGAGCCCTATTCCCTATATAGTGGTACTACTATAGACCAGAGCCCTGTTCCCTATATAGTGGTACTACTATAGACCAGAGCCCTGTTCCCTATATAGTGGTACTACTATAGACCAGAGCCCTATCCCCTATATAGTGGTACTACTATAGACCAGAGCCCTATTCCCTATATAGTGGTACTACTATAGACCAGAGCCCTGTTCCCTATATAGTGGTACTACTATAGACCAGAGCCCTATTCCCTATATAGTGGTACTACTATAGACCAGAGCCCTGTTCCCTATATAGTGGTACTACTATAGACCAGAGCCCTGTTCCCTATATAGTGGTACTACTATAGACCAGAGCCCTGTTCCCTATATAGTGGTACTACTATAGACCAGAGCCCTGTTCCCTATATAGTGGTACTACTATAGACCAGAGCCCTGTTCCCTATATAGTGGTACTACTATAGACCAGAGCCCTATTCCCTATATAGTGGTACTACTATAGACCAGAGCCCTGTTCCCTATATAGTGGTACTACTATAGACCAGAGCCCTATTCCCTATATAGTGGTACTACTATAGACCAGAGCCCTGTTCCCTATATAGTGGTACTACTATAGACCAGAGCCCTGTTCCCTATATAGTGGTACTACTATAGACCAGAGCCCTATTCCCTATATAGTGGTACTACTATAGACCAGAGCCCTATTCCCTATATAGTGGTACTACTATAGACCAGAGCCCTATTCCCTATATAGTGGTACTACTATAGACCAGAGCCCTGTTCCCTATATAGTGGTACTACTATAGACCAGAGCCCTGTTCCCTATATAGTGGTACTACTATAGACCAGAGCCCTATTCCCTATATAGTGGTACTACTATAGACCAGAGCCCTGTTCCCTATATAGTGGTACTACTATAGACCAGAGCCCTGTTCCCTATATAGTGGTACTACTATAGACCAGGGCCCTATTCCCTATATAGTGGTACTACTATAGACCAGGGCCCTGTTCCCTATATAGTGGTACTACTATAGACCAGAGCCCTGTTCCCTATATAGTGGTACTACTATAGACCAGAGCCCTATATAGTGGTACTACTATAGACCAGAGCCCTGTTCCCTATATAGTGGTACTACTATAGACCAGAGCCCTATTCCCTATATAGTGGTACTACTATAGACCAGAGCACTATATAGTGGTACTACTATAGACCAGAGCCCTGTTCCCTATATAGTGGTACTACTATAGACCAGAGCCCTGTTCCCTATATAGTGGTACTACTATAGACCAGGGCCCTATTCCCTATATAGTGGTACTACTATAGACCAGGGCCCTGTTCCCTATATAGTGGTACTACTATAGACCAGAGCCCTGTTCCCTATATAGTGGTACTACTATAGACCAGAGCCCTATATAGTGGTACTACTATAGACCAGAGCCCTATTCCCTATATAGTGGTACTACTATAGACCAGAACCCTATTCCCTATATAGTGGTACTACTATAGACCAGAGCCCTATTCCCTATATAGTGGTACTACTATAGACCAGAGCCCTATTCCCTATATAGTGGTACTACTATAGACCAGGGCCCTATTCCCTATATAGTGTTACTACTATAGACCAGAGCCCTATTCCCTATATAGTGGTACTACTATAGACCAGAGCCCTATTCCCTATATAGTGGTACTACTATAGACCAGAGCCCTATTCCCTATATAGTGGTACTACTATAGACCAGAGCCCTGTTCCCTATATAGTGGTACTACTATAGACCAGAGCCCTGTTCCCTATATAGTGGTACTACTATAGACCAGAGCCCTATTCCCTATATAGTGGTACTACTATAGACCAGAGCCCTATTCCCTATATAGTGGTACTACTATAGACCAGAGCCCTATTCCCTATATAGTGGTACTACTATAGACCAGAGCCCTGTTCCCTATATAGTGGTACTACTATAGACCAGAGCCCTGTTCCCTATATAGTGGTACTACTATAGACCAGAGCCCTATTCCCTATATAGTGGTACTACTATAGACCAGAGCCCTGTTCCCTATATAGTGGTACTACTATAGACCAGAGCCCTGTTCCCTATATAGTGGTACTACTATAGACCAGGGCCCTATTCCCTATATAGTGGTACTACTATAGACCAGGGCCCTGTTCCCTATATAGTGGTACTACTATAGACCAGAGCCCTGTTCCCTATATAGTGGTACTACTATAGACCAGAGCCCTATATAGTGGTACTACTATAGACCAGAGCCCTGTTCCCTATATAGTGGTACTACTATAGACCAGAGCCCTATTCCCTATATAGTGGTACTACTATAGACCAGAGCCCTATATAGTGGTACTACTATAGACCAGAGCCCTGTTCCCTATATAGTGGTACTACTATAGACCAGAGCCCTGTTCCCTATATAGTGGTACTACTATAGACCAGGGCCCTATTCCCTATATAGTGGTACTACTATAGACCAGGGCCCTGTTCCCTATATAGTGGTACTACTATAGACCAGAGCCCTGTTCCCTATATAGTGGTACTACTATAGACCAGAGCCCTATATAGTGGTACTACTATAGACCAGAGCCCTATTCCCTATATAGTGGTACTACTATAGACCAGAACCCTATTCCCTATATAGTGGTACTACTATAGACCAGAGCCCTATTCCCTATATAGTGGTACTACTATAGACCAGAGCCCTATTCCCTATATAGTGGTACTACTATAGACCAGGGCCCTATTCCCTATATAGTGTTACTACTATAGACCAGAGCCCTATTCCCTATATAGTGGTACTACTATAGACCAGAGCCCTATTCCCTATATAGTGGTACTACTATAGACCAGAGCCCTATTCCCTATATAGTGGTACTACTATAGACCAGAGCCCTATTCCCTATATAGTGTTACTACTATAGACCAGAGCCTTGTTCCCTATATAGTGGTACTACTATAGACCAGAGCCCTATTCCCTATATAGTGGTACGACTATAGACCAGAGCCCTATTCCCTATATAGTGGTACTACTATAGACCAGGGCCCTATTCCCTATATAGTGGTACTACTATAGACCAGAGCCCTATTCCCTATATAGTGGTACTACTATAGACCAGAGCCCTATTCCCTATATAGTGGTACTACTATAGACCAGAGCCCTATTCCCTATATAGTGGTACTACTATAGACCAGAGCCCTATTCCCTATATAGTGGTACTACTATAGACCAGAGCCCTATTCCCTATATAGTGGTACTACTATAGACCAGAGCCCTATATAGTGGTACTACTATAGACCAGAGCCCTGTTCCCTATATAGTGGTACTACTATAGACCAGAGCCCTATTCCCTATATAGTGGTACTACTATAGACCAGAGCCCTATATAGTGGTACTACTATAGACCAGAGCCCTGTTCCCTATATAGTGGTACTACTATAGACCAGAGCCCTGTTCCCTATATAGTGGTACTACTATAGACCAGGGCCCTATTCCCTATATAGTGGTACTACTATAGACCAGGGCCCTGTTCCCTATATAGTGGTACTACTATAGACCAGAGCCCTGTTCCCTATATAGTGGTACTACTATAGACCAGAGCCCTATATAGTGGTACTACTATAGACCAGAGCCCTATTCCCTATATAGTGGTACTACTATAGACCAGAACCCTATTCCCTATATAGTGGTACTACTATAGACCAGAGCCCTATTCCCTATATAGTGGTACTACTATAGACCAGAGCCCTATTCCCTATATAGTGGTACTACTATAGACCAGGGCCCTATTCCCTATATAGTGTTACTACTATAGACCAGAGCCCTATTCCCTATATAGTGGTACTACTATAGACCAGAGCCCTATTCCCTATATAGTGGTACTACTATAGACCAGAGCCCTATTCCCTATATAGTGGTACTACTATAGACCAGAGCCCTATTCCCTATATAGTGTTACTACTATAGACCAGAGCCTTGTTCCCTATATAGTGGTACTACTATAGACCAGAGCCCTATTCCCTATATAGTGGTACGACTATAGACCAGAGCCCTATTCCCTATATAGTGGTACTACTATAGACCAGGGCCCTATTCCCTATATAGTGGTACTACTATAGACCAGAGCCCTATTCCCTATATAGTGGTACTACTATAGACCAGAGCCCTATTCCCTATATAGTGGTACTACTATAGACCAGAGCCCTATTCCCTATATAGTGGTACTACTATAGACCAGAGCCCTATTCCCTATATAGTGGTACTACTATAGACCAGAGCCCTATTCCCTATATAGTGGTACTACTATAGACCAGAGCCCTATTCCCTATATAGTGGTACTACTATAGACCAGAGCCCTATTCCCTATATAGTGGTACTACTATAGACCAGAGCCCTATTCCCTATATAGTGGTACTACTATAGACCAGAGCCCTATTCCCTATATAGTGGTACTACTATAGACCAGAGCCCTATATAGTGGTACTACTATAGACCAGAGCCCTATTCCCTATATAGTGGTACTACTATAGACCAGAGCCCTATTCCCTATATAGTGGTACTACTATAGACCAGAGCCCTATTCCCTATATAGTGGTACTACTATAGACCAGAGCCCTATTCCCTATATAGTGGTACTACTATAGACCAGAGCCCTATTCCCTATATAGTGGTACTACTATAGACCAGAGCCCTATTCCCTATATAGTGGTACTACTATAGACCAGAGCCCTATTCCCTATATAGTGGTACTACTATAGACCAGAGCCCTATTCCCTAGAGATATATAGTGGTACTAATATAGACCAGAGCCCTATTCCCTATATAGTACACTACTATAGACCAGAGCCCTATTCCCTATATAGGACACTACTATAGACCAGAGCCCTGTTCCCTATATAGTGGTACTACTATAGACCAGCGCCCTATTCCCTATATAGTGGTACTACTATAGACCAGAGCCCTATTCCCTATATAGTGGTACTACTATAGACCAGAGCCCTATTCCCTACCGGGTCGTTTCTGTAACTCTTCCAGGAAGTCTGTCATGCCAGCGGCTCCGGCCTCCTGGTTCAACCTGTCATGATCACTGAAGTCCTCTGGCAGGAAGATGTTTCCGGTCTGAAGGTAATTAGCTGAACAGAACACAGACACATGGCTCTCATCACCTGTTAGGAGATGCTGCTGCTTCACATCCGCAGAGATACACACGGAAATACATTCAAACACGCCACACACACGCATGCACGCAAGCAAACACACTTACAGAAACACGCTTATTTTGACAGATGCATCAACGGAATCATCCTGACTAACACAATGACAGGAATCATCACAGAGATACTAGATAGGGTCCTTCCTGTAGCTACTAGAGATAATACTGATCCTTACTGTAGCTACTAGAGATAATACTGATCCTTACTGTAGCTACTAGAGATAATACCAGAGGGTAATACTGATCCTCACTGTAGCTACTAGAGATAATACTGTTCCTTACTGTAGCTACTAGAGATAATACTGTTCCTTACTGTAGCTACTAGAGATAATACTGTTCCTTACTGTAGCTACTAGAGATAATACTGGTCCTTACTGTAGCTACTAGAGATAATACTGATCCTTACTGTAGCTACTAGAGATAATACTGTTCCTTACTGTAGTTACTAGAGATAATACTGGTCCTTACTGTAGCTACTAGAGATAATACTGATCCTTACTGTAGCTACTAGAGATAATACCAGAGGGTAATACTGATCCTCACTGTAGCTACTAGAGATAATACTGTTCCTTACTGTAGCTACTAGAGATAATACTGTTCCTTACTGTAGCTACTAGAGATAATACTGTTCCTTACTGTAGCTACTAGAGATAATACTGGTCCTTACTGTAGCTACTAGAGATAATACTGATCCTTACTGTAGCTACTAGAGATAATACTGTTCCTTACTGTAGTTACTAGAGATAATACTGGTCCTTACTGTAGCTACTAGAGATAATACTGATCCTTACTGTAGCTACTAGAGATAATACCAGAGGGTAATACTGATCCTCACTGTAGCTACTAGAGATAATACTGTTCCTTACTGTAGCTACTAGAGATAATACTGTTCCTTACTGTAGCTACTAGAGATAATACTGTTCCTTACTGTAGCTACTAGAGATAATACTGGTCCTTACTGTAGCTACTAGAGATAATACTGATCCTTACTGTAGCTACTAGAGATAATACTGGTCCTTACTGTAGCTACTAGAGATAATACTGATCCTTACTGTAGCTACTAGAGATAATACTGATCCTTACTGTAGCTACTAGAGATAATACTGATCCTTACTGTAGCTACTAGAGATAATACTGATCCTTACTGTAGCTACTAGAGATAATACTGATCCTTACTGTAGCTACTAGAGATAATACTGATCCTTACTGTAGCTACTAGAGATAATACTGATCCTTACTGTAGCTACTAGAGATAATACTGATCCTTACTGTAGCTACTAGAGATAATACTGGTCCTTACTGTAGCTACTAGAGATAATACCAGAGGGTAATACTGATCCTTACTGTAGCTACTAGAGATAATACCAGAGGGTAATACTGGTCCTTACTGTAGCGACTAGAGATAATACCAGAGGGTAATACTGATCCTTACTGTAGCTACTAGAGATAATACTGGTCCTTCCTGTAGCTACTAGAGATAATACCAGAGGGTAATACTGGTCCTTACTGTAGCTACTAGAGATAATACTGATCCTTACTGTAGCTACTAGAGATAACACTGATCCTTACTGTAGCTACTAGAGATAATACTGATCCTTCCTGTAGCTACTAGAGATAATACTGATCCTTACTGTAGCTACTAGAGATAATACTGGTCCTTACTGTAGCTACTAGAGATAATACTGATCCTTACTGTAGCTACTAGAGATAATACTGATCCTTACTGTAGCTACTAGAGATAATACTGATCCTTACTGTAGCTACTAGAGATAATACTGGTCCTTACTGTAGCTACTAGAGATAATACTGATCCTTACTGTAGCTACTAGAGATAATACTGATCCTTACTGTAGCTACTAGAGATAATACTGATCCTTACTGTAGCTACTAGAGATAATACTGATCCTTACTGTAGCTACTAGAGATAATACCAGAGGGTAATACTGGTCCTTACTGTAGCTACTAGAGATAATACTGATCCTTACTGTAGCTACTAGAGATAATACTGATCCTTACTGTAGCTACTAGAGATAATACTGATCCTTACTGTAGCTACTAGAGATAATACTGATCCTTACTGTAGCTACTAGAGATAATACCAGAGGGTAATACTGATCCTTACTGTAGCTACTAGAGATAATACTGATCCTTACTGTAGCTACTAGAGATAATACTGTTCCTTACTGTAGCTACTAGAGATAATACTGTTCCTTACTGTAGTTACTAGAGATAATACTGGTCCTTACTGTAGCTACTAGAGATAATACTGATCCTTACTGTAGTTACTAGAGATAATACTGGTCCTTACTGTAGCTACTAGAGATAATACTGATCCTTACTGTAGCTACTAGAGATAATACTGTTCCTTACTGTAGCTACTAGAGATAATACTGTTCCTTACTGTAGCTACTAGAGATAATACTGTTCCTTACTGTAGCTACTAGAGATAATACTGACCCTTACTGTAGCTACTAGAGATAATACCAGAGGGTAATACTGATCCTTACTGTAGCTACTAGAGATAATACTGATCCTTACTGTAGTTACTAGAGATAATACTGGTCCTTACTGTAGCTACTAGAGATAATACTGATCCTTACTGTAGTTACTAGAGATAATACTGGTCCTTACTGTAGCTACTAGAGATAATACTGATCCTTACTGTAGCTACTAGAGATAATACTGTTCCTTACTGTAGCTACTAGAGATAATACTGTTCCTTACTGTAGTTACTAGAGATAATACTGTTCCTTACTGTAGCTACTAGAGATAATACTGACCCTTACTGTAGCTACTAGAGATAATACCAGAGGGTAATACTGATCCTTACTGTAGCTACTAGAGATAATACTGATCCTTACTGTAGCTACTAGAGATAATACCAGAGGGTAATACTGATCCTTACTGTAGCTACTAGAGATAATACTGATCCTTACTGTAGCTACTAGAGATAATACTGATCCTTACTGTAGCTACTAGAGATAATACTGATTCTTACTGTAGCTACTTGTGAAGATGTGAAGGCACAAGGCCACTGGAGTGGGAAACAGTAACTGAAGCTTTGAGAGGTAGGTTTGTTGGGAGTTCCTATTGAGTTGATTGGTGTTTGGTTGTAATGGGAATAGAGGCTATGTTAAGATCTCTGGATATGTTGTAAATGACTTGAGCTATATGAGCCTGAAGAGAGAAACTTGTGTTTACGGTCTATGAATGTGTGTTTTTGGTTATAATGAGGGTGTAAGAAGGGTGACTCTCTGAGGTCATTAAAGATCCCATGGCTCTTATCGTAAGAGTAGGGGTGTTAACCCCGGTGTCCTGGCTCTCTGAGGTCATTAAAGATCCCATGGCTCTTATCGTAAGAGTAGGGGTGTTAACCCCGGTGTCCTGGCTCTCTGAGGTCATTAAAGATCCCATGGCTCTTATCGTAAGAGTAGGGGTGTTAACCCCGGTGTCCTGGCTAAATTCCCAATCTGGCCCTCAAACCATCATGGTCACCTAATAATCCCCAGTTTACAATTGTCTCATTCATCCCTCCTCCTCTCCCCTGTAACTATTCCCCAGGTCGTTGCTGCAAATGAGAACATGTTCTCAGTCAACTTACCTGGTAGAATAACAGATACATAAATCATAAATAAAAGATACTTCTAGGAGTTTTCTCGATTTTGAATTTTAGTTTGATGTTGATTTCTTTGTTGGATATTTTTTTTCTTTATTTAACGAGGCAAGTCAGTTAAGACAGTAACTGGTCTAGGAACAGTGGGGTTAACTGCCTTGTTCAGGGGAACAGTGGGTTAACTGGTCTAGGAACAGTGGGTTAACTGGTCTAGGAACAGTGGGGTTAACTGCCTTGTTCAGGGGAACAGTGGGTTAACTGGTCTAGGAACAGTGGGTTAACTGGTCTAGGAACAGTGGGTTAACTGCCTTGTTCAGGGGAACAGTGGGTTAACTGGTCTAGGAACAGTGGGTTAACTGGTCTAGGAACAGTGGGGTTAACTGGTCTAGGAACAGTGGGTTAACTGGTCTAGGAACAGTGGGGTTAACTGGTCTAGGAACAGTGGGTTAACTGGTCTAGGAACAGTGGGTTAACTGGTCTAGGAACAGTGGGTTAACTGGTCTAGGAACAGTGGGTTAACTGGTCTAGGAACAGTGGGTTAACTGGTCTAGGAACAGTGGGGTTAACTGGTCTAGGAACAGTGGGTTAACTGGTCTAGGAACAGTGGGTTAACTGGTCTAGGAACAGTGGGGTTAACTGGTCTAGGAACAGTGGGTTAACTGGTCTAGGAACAGTGGGGTTAACTGGTCTAGGAACAGTGGGTTAACTGGTCTAGGAACAGTGGGTTAACTGGTCTAGGAACAGTGGGTTAACTGGTCTAGGAACAGTGGGTTAACTGGTCTAGGAACAGTGGGTTAACTGGCCTAGGAACAGTGGGTTAACTGCCTTGTTCAGGGGCAGAACGACAGATTTGTATCTTGTCAGCTCGGGGATTCGAACTTGCAACCTTTTGGAGCTGGAGTTTGAAGCAGACACCAGAACATCCGGTATGGGGTGGAACAAGGTTGAGAAGACTAGCTGCCCAGAACAGAGTGTGATGTAGATGAGTCCTCGATAGCCTATGGTCCCTAGGCCAAATAATTAAATGAAACTTACCTATGAATCTGAAGAGAGAGCTGTCACACTCGATGACGACCAGGTCGTCACACAGCCACAGCAGGTTGTGAGGCGTCACCAGGGCGGGGTACAGGCGGACCGTCTCCATGGGAACGAAGCAGTACCGCACCTCCTCGTCACCGTCGACCAGAGGAGTCCCCACCAGACCCAGGGGTACCGCGTCATGAACTACACAACAACACAGTGACATCAGGGCCTACCTGAGGACACTGGGCTGGCTATGGGGGCCTACCTGAGGACACTAGGCTGGCTATGGGGGTCTACCTGAGGACACTAGGCTGGCTATGGGGGCCTACCTGAGGACACTGGGCTGGCTATGGGGGGCCTACCTGAGGACACTAGGCTGGCTATGGGGGCCTACCTGAGGACACTGGGCTGGCTATGGAGGGCCTACCTGAGTACATTGGGCTGGCTATGGGGGCCTACCTGAGGACACTGGGCTAGCTATGGGGGGCCTACCTGAGGACACTGGGCTGGATATGGGGGCCTACCTGAGGACACTGGGCTGGCTATGGGGGCCTACCTGAGGAAACTGGGCTGGCTATGGGGGGCCTACCTGAGGACACTGGGCTGGATATGGGGGCCTACCTGAGGACACTGGGCTGACTATGGGGGCCTACCTGAGGACACTGGGCTGACTATGGGGGGCCTACCTGAGGACACTGGGCTGGCTATGGGGGGCCTACCTGAGGACACTGGGCTGGCTATGGGGGGCCTACCTGAGGACACTGGGCTGACTATGGGGGGCCTACCTGAGGACACTGGGCTGACTATTACATTTACATTTAAGTCATTTAGCAGACGCTCTTATCCAGAGCGACTTACAAATTGGGGGGCCTACCTGAGGACACTGGGCTGGCTATGGGGGGCCTACCTGAGGACACTGGGCTGACTATGGGGGCCTACCTGAGGACACTGGGCTGACTATTACATTTACATTTAAGTCATTTAGCAGACGCTCTTATCCAGAGCGACTTACAAATTGGGGGCCTACCTGAGGACACTGGGCTGGCTATGGGGGGCCTACCTGAGGACACTGGGCTGGATATGGGGGCCTACCTGAGGACACTGGGCTGACTATGGGGGCCTACCTGAGGACACTGGGCTGGCTATGGGGGCCTACCTGAGGACACTGGGCTGGCTATGGGGGGCCTACCTGAGGACACTGGGCTGACTATGGGGGCCTACCTGAGGACACTGGGCTGACTATGGGGGGCCTACCTGAGGACACTGGGCTGGCTATGGGGGCCTACCTGAGGACACTGGGCTGACTATGGGGGGCCTACCTGAGGACACTGGGCTGGCTATGGGGGGCCTACCTGAGGACACTGGGCTGGCTATGGGGGGCCTACCTGAGGACACTGGGCTGACTATGGGGGGCCTACCTGAGGACACTGGGCTGACTATGGGGGGCCTACCTGAGGACATTGGGCTGACTATGGGGGGCCTACCTGAGGACACTGGGCTGACTATGGGGGGCCTACCTGAGGACACTGGGCTGACTATGGGGGGCCTACCTGAGGACACTGGGCTGACTATGGGGGCCTACCTGAGGACACTGGGCTGACTATGGGGGGCCTACCTGAGGACACTGGGCTGACTATGGGGGGCCTACCTGAGGACACTGGGCTGACTATGGGGGCCTACCTGAGGACACTGGGCTGACTATGGGGGCCTACCTGAGGACACTGGGCTGACTATGGGGGCCTACCTGAGGACACTGGGCTGACTATGGGGGGCCTACCTGAGGACACTGGGCTGACTATGGGGGGCCTACCTGAGGACACTGGGCTGACTATGGGGGGCCTACCTGAGGACACTGGGCTGACTATGGGGGGCCTACCTGAGGACACTGGGCTGGCTATGGGGGCCTACCTGAGGACACTGGGCTGACTATGGGGGGCCTACCTGAGGACACTGGGCTGACTATTACATTTACATTTAAGTCATTTAGGACGCTCTTATCCAGAGCGACTTACAAATTGGGGGCCTACCTGAGGACACTGGGCTGGCTATGGGGGGCCTACCTGAGGACACTGGGCTGGATATGGGGGGCCTACCTGAGGACACTGGGCTGACTATGGGGGCCTACCTGAGGACACTGGGCTGGCTATGGGGGCCTACCTGAGGACACTGGGCTGGCTATGGGGGGCCTACCTGAGGACACTGGGCTGACTATGGGGGGCCTACCTGAGGACACTGGGCTGACTATGGGGGGCCTACCTGAGGACACTGGGCTGGCTATGGGGGGCCTACCTGAGGACACTGGGCTGACTATGGGGGGCCTACCTGAGGACACTGGGCTGGCTATGGGGGCCTACCTGAGGACACTGGGCTGGCTATGGGGGGCCTACCTGAGGACACTGGGCTGACTATGGGGGGCCTACCTGAGGACACTGGGCTGACTATGGGGGGCCTACCTGAGGACATTGGGCTGACTATGGGGGGCCTACCTGAGGACACTGGGCTGACTATGGGGGGCCTACCTGAGGACACTGGGCTGACTATGGGGGCCTACCTGAGGACACTGGGCTGACTATGGGGGGCCTACCTGAGGACACTGGGCTGACTATGGGGGGCCTACCTGAGGACACTGGGCTGACTATGGGGGCCTACCTGAGGACACTGGGCTGACTATGGGGGCCTACCTGAGGACACTGGGCTGACTATGGGGGCCTACCTGAGGACACTGGGCTGACTATGGGGGCCTACCTGAGGACACTGGGCTGACTATGGGGGCCTACCTGAGGACACTGGGCTGACTATGGGGGGCCTACCTGAGGACACTGGGCTGACTATGGGGGCCTACCTGAGGACACTGGGCTGACTATGGGGGCCTACCTGAGGACACTGGGCTGGCTATGGGGGGCCTACCTGAGGACACTGGGCTGACTATGGGGGGCCTACCTGAGGACATTGGGCTGGCTATGGGTTCAGGTTCTCTGGTGTTACAGATTCTGGTCTTCCAGTAGTTCAGGGTGGCTCTCTCAGTCACCTGCAGGTCTACTGGCCGGTCTCGCAGGAAATGCTTCCCTGACTGGAGGTTCTCTAAGGCCTAGTGGGAAATTAATCCGAGGACATAAATCATGAGCCCACTTTATATCAAACCAAATGTCATTTGTTACATATAGTTTACAGCACCGGGTATAAAAGGTGCAGTGAAATGCTTAGATCTGCCTCCCTCAACATTACAGTATCAATATCAATAATAATCAACGTTTTAATAAAAAAATAACAAGTAATTAGAGGAAGTTAGTATGCATAGTAATATAACTGATATGTACACACTAGGATATCAATTATGATAGTGTAAACATTAAATATTTTCGGTATAAATTAACTTATTCTTAAAAACTTGTCCAAGTATATTTTTTTATGTTAGACTCAATGATGTAGTACAAGATCTTTCCCGACCAATCACATCAGCCCTCTTCAAATCCAATCTTTTTCAGAGCTCAACTGATTGGTCAAAAGACCAATTATTGAGAAAAAAAAGATCAGAATTGGGCTGCTTGTCTAAATGCAGCCTTATTGTTTTGATTTCGTTTTTTTCTTAAACCTTGATTGAATGTTATTGTGAAACAGTAGACTGTTTGCGTTACTTTACCATATTAGGTAGACTAATAACCATGTCTTTAACTTTGCAAACAGGCAAAAAGGGTTGATCGGTTAATTGATTTTACCTGTAGCAGTGACGTTAGACGTAAACCTGCGGTAAGCTCATATAAAATATTTAATTCTGACACACATGATGTAGCTAGTTTCCCCGTTTGTAGATAATAATGTACATGTCTGAATGTGCATCCGTCTCTGTCGATAAACCACCGTGGTTTCTGACCGGAAGTCGTCTCTTTGAAAAGCAACGAGTCCTGAAAGTGAGAAAGTCGGTTGAACCGGATGGAAAAAAAACAACCACCAACGTTGAAGGAACAAAATTGATTGTCCTGTTCGGTTGCCATTTTTTTTGGCGTTATAGTAGCTTACTTTAACAAAACAAATAAACTTTACCCAAAAGCCAGGTAAAGAAACAGAAAGTGAATTAGTTATAAACCTCGCAGCAACTACCGTCTCCACTTCACTTTGCCCGTTGCTAACACCTGGCTAGCTATCAAAAATCACCCCCAATTCATTATTCATCAGCTACCTTCTTCTTAATCAAACTTTTATAGTAGCCTATTTTAGAAAATTATTTAAAAAATATATATATATATATTTAAATGCACTACTGTTTCAAAATATAGGGCCTGGCTATTGCGAAGAAAGTCTATTTTTGTCTCCGTTTTGACAGCTGGCCTCAAGGAGCCGTTTTAATATGTGGGCCGTGACGTCACTGAAACGTCCTCTCAGCGTCAGTGACGTCACTGAAACGTCCTCTCTGCGTCAGTGACGTCAGAATTAAACGCCCGCTGGAGGAGAAACCGAGTAGCTTCCGGAGGGTCAAAAAAACATCGCTTTATTATCATCATCTAATTACACAAATGACAATACAGAAAAGTGTATTATGATATACTAACGTTATCTTTCTTTAGAAGTGTTTTTTTGTTGAGTGCATATAAAAAGCATGTATATTACAAATACATTTTCAATGTAATTTCACAGTATGCCAAACAGCCTACAACAGTTTACAGAGAAGGCTCGAGTCATTAGAACGCAGTACAATCTTGGCAAAGGCTTGAATTGATGTTCAATGTTGAACTCATTAGATTAGTCTGCTGGCTGGATTCTCTGGACTCTGGACTCCGTTTGTTCTGTTATGTGTTCATTTAGATGTCCCAACAGAGAGTTATTATTGGACACCAAAGACCTGTGGAAAATACATAAATACAACAAACTAAAAAACATATTTGGAGGGTGACAAAAAGCTGAGTCTTGGCACAGACTTTTGACAGACAGAATGTTGAGTTAATTGTTTGTGTGTGTGTGTGTGTGTATTGACCTGTGATTGCCCTGTAGAAGCACAATGGTCTGCTCCAGTTGTCTCAGGTGTGTCTCCTGCTCTCGCAGAGCAAGCACCTGTCTCTGTAGACACCTGTCCCAATGCCTGCCACCTACACACACACACACACACACACACACACACACACACACACACACACACACACACACACACACACACACACACACACACACACACACACACACACACACACACACACACACACACACACACACACACACACACACACACAGAGAGAGCAGAGAAGAGAGAGATTTGTCCACACCATCCAAAAGACACAGAAATGGAGACACACTGTGCCATAGACAAGGCAACTCACAGTTGGCCTCTGCAGTGGTAGAGGAGTCCTGCTTTAGGCTGGTTAGTCTCAAGTTGTAGTTTTCTTTCAGAGCCTCGACAAGCCTTTTCTTCAGGGATTCCTGCAACACAGACAAATAGAGACACAGAGAGGCGAATCATTAATTCCAATATAGATGAATTTTCACTTATTCATGTGTTGATGTCAATGGGAGATTAAGTGGAAGTTAGGGTTTGCCCCTGAGAGAAGATCATTTAGGTCGGGATTTAACCTAAACAAATTCAGATTCTGGTGACAAATTATTGTAGTGCACTATATTGGTCCAAAGTAGTGCACTATATTGGTTCAAAGTAGTGCACTATATTGGTCCAAAGTAGTGCACTATATTGGTCCTAAGTAGTGCACTATATTGATCCTAAGTAGTGCACTATATTGGTCCAAAGTAGTGCACTATATTGGTCCTAAGTAGTGCACTATATTGGTCCTAAGTAGTGCACTATATTGGTCCAAAGTAGTGCACTATATTGGTTCAAAGTAGTGCACTATATTGGTCCAAAGTAGTGCACTATGTTGGTCCAAAGTAGTGCACTATATTGGTTCAAAGTAGTGCACTATATTGGTCCAAAGTAGTGCACTATATTGGTTCAAAGTAGTGCACTATATTGGTCCAAAGTAGTGCCATATATTCAGTAGGGAATAGTGTGCCATTTGGAACACATTCCTAGTGTTGTTGAGGTACTAACCAGCTGCTGATGAGGTACTAACCAGCTGCTGATGAGGTACTAACCAGCTGCTGTTGAGGTACTAACCAGCTGCTGTTGTGGTACTAACCAGCTGCTGTTGTGGTACTAACCAGCTGCTGATGAGGTACTAACCAGCTGCTGTTGTGGTACTAACCAGCTGCTGTTGAGGTACTAACCAGCTGCTGTTGAGGTACTAACCAGCTGCTGTTGAGGTACTAACCAGCTGCTGTTGAGGTACTAACCAGCTGCTGATGAGGTACTAACCAGCTGCTGTTGTGGTACTAACCAGCTGCTGATGAGGTACTAACCAGCTGCTGTTGAGGTACTAACCAGCTGCTGTTGAGGTACTAACCAGCTGCTGATGAGGTACTAACCAGCTGCTGTTGAGGTACTAACCAGCTGCTGTTGAGGTACTAACCAGCTGCTGTTGAGGTACTAACCAGCTGCTGTTGAGGTACTAACCAGCTGCTGTTGAGGTACTAACCAGCTGCTGTTGAGGTACTAACCAGCTGTTGTTGAGGTACTAACCAGCTGCTGTTGAGGTACTAATCAGCTGCTGATGAGGTACTAACCAGCTGCTGATGAGGTACTAACCATCTGTTGAGGTACTAACCAGCTGCTGTTGAGGTACTAACCAGCTGCTGTTGAGGTACTAACCAGCTGCTGTTGAGGTACTAACCAGCTGCTGTTGAGGTACTAACCAGCTGCTGTTGAGGTACTAACCAGCTGCTGTTGAGGTACTAACCAGCTGTTGTTGAGGTACTAACCAGCTGCTGTTGAGGTACTAATCAGCTGCTGATGAGGTACTAACCAGCTGCTGATGAGGTACTAACCATCTGTTGAGGTACTAACCAGCTGCTGTTGAGGTACTAACCAGCTGCTGTTGAGGTACTAACCAGCTGCTGTTGAGGTACTAACCAGCTGCTGTTGAGGTACTAACCAGCTGTTGAGGTACTAACCAGCTGCTGTTGAGGTACTAACCAGCTGCTGTTGAGGTACTAACCAGCTGCTGTTGAGGTACTAACCAGCTGCTGTTGAGGTACTAACCAGCTGCTGTTGAGGTACTAACCAGCTGCTGTTGAGGTACTAACCAGCTGCTGTTGAGGTACTAACCAGCTGCTGTTGGGGTACTAACCAGCTGTTGTTGAGGTACTAACCAGCTGCTGTTGAGGTACTAACCAGCTGCTGTTGAGGTACTAACCAGCTGCTGTTGAGGTACTAACCAGCTGCTGTTGAGGTACTAACCAGCTGCTGTTGGGGTACTAACCAGCTGTTGTTGAGGTACTAACCAGCTGCTGTTGAGGTACTAACCAGCTGCTGTTGAGGTACTAACCAGCTGTTGAGGTACTAACCAGCTGCTGTTGAGGTACTAACCAGCTGTTGAGGTACTAACCAACTGCTGTTGTGTGAAGGACAGCTTCCTCTTCAGGAGAGCTATCTCACTGCACTGTGGAGTCACATCAACATGACTCTCACTCTGTTCTTGTCCTCCTCTGTTCTGTCCTTCTCTCTTTTCTTCTGTCTCTGTCAGACAGGAAGTAGCAGGAGGTGATCCCAGGGCAGAGAGCAGGTCGTAGGCCTGGCCTGGAGAGGAGACAGAAGACAGGAAGGTAGACGGTGTGAGAACGGTATCTAGGAAGTTTCTTGTTATCGTTACAATGCCAAGCAAAGGACTAGCTAATGTATTAGTCTGAGGAAAATATGTTAGAATGGTTACAACTAGAATGGTTATATATATACTTTTATTTCACCTTTATTTCACCAAGTAGGCAAGTTGAGAACAAACATACAGTCAATAATACAGTAGAATAATAAGTATTTTTACAATGTGAGAAAATGAGGTGAGATAAGGGAGGTAAAGGCAAAAAAAAGGCCATGGTGGCAAAGTAAATACAATATAGCAAGTAAAACACTGGAATGGTAGATTTGCAGTGGAAGAATGTGCAAAGTAGAGATAGAAATAATGGGGTGCAAAGGAGCAAAATAAGTAATTAAATACAGTAGCGAAAGAGGTAGTTGTTTGGGCTAAATTATAGGTGGGCTATGTACAGGTGCAGTAATCTGTGAGCTGCTCTGACAGCTGGTGCTTAAAGCTAGTGAGGGAGATAAGTGTTTCCAGTTTCAGAGATTTTTGTAGTTCGTTCCAGTCATTGGCAGCAGAGAACTGGAAGGAGAGGCGGCCAAAGGAGGAATGTATAAACAGTGGAGAGAACAAGTATTTGATACACTGCCGGTTTTGCAGGTTTTCCTACTTACAAAGCATGTAGAGGTCTGTAATTTTTCTCCCCACTGTATATATATATCTAGAATGGTTAAAAACCCAGGTCTAAAACATCTGTTTGTGTGAGTGATGATGACGACACATAAATGCATCTCCGTGGTCAGTAGTAAGTGCAGTACATATGGAACAGGGTACTATTTGGGATGTAGCGTAGTGACTGATTGTGTACCCAGGAAGCTGGGGTTAAGGTGGAGGGAGCGTGTGCCAGCCCAGTGCTGATCCACCAGGTTCAGGAGTCCTCTCAGGGAGGAGGAGAGCTCTGCCACCCCAGGCTGAGGTGATGGAGTCCTGGGCACAGAGAGGTGGTCACTAAGCCCTAGTCTGGAGCTCTGGAAAAATACAATGATTAAAGAAAGGCCTTATCATTCGAGTGAAAACAGAAGTTTGTCCCAAAAAAATGG
Organism: Oncorhynchus gorbuscha; assembly: GCF_021184085.1. Lineage (NCBI taxonomy): Eukaryota > Metazoa > Chordata > Actinopteri > Salmoniformes > Salmonidae > Oncorhynchus > Oncorhynchus gorbuscha. The sequence goes on from NW_025746372.1 coordinate 92,189, forward strand.
TGTCATGATATCCTTGTTTCTAGAACAATAAGATCAGGTAAATGTTTCTAACACTGTAATCTCACCTCACTTAAAAAGTGATCTTTCTACATTATATTTGGTCTCTTAGACCTCGACCGAGCACTTGGCCCAAAAGTGTCTGTGTGCTCTGCTGTGTTGTGAGAGGCAGTGCATTGAGATTAGCCCCAAAGTATCTGTGTGCTCTACTGTGTTGTGAGAGGCAGTGCATTGAGATTAGCCCCAAAGTGTCTGTGTGCTCTACTGTGTTGTGAGAGGCAGTGCATTGAGATTAGCCCCAAAGTGTCTGTGTACTCTGCTGTGTTGTGAGAGGCAGTGCATTGAGATTAGCCCCAAAGTGTCTGTGTGCTCTACTGTGCTGTGAGAGACAGTGCATTGAGATGGTGTTCCCACTCCTCTCACATTACTGATGCTCCCTCCCAAATGGCACCCTATTCCATTTATAGTGCATTAACCCCATAGGACCCTGGTGAAAAGTAGTGCACACTATATAGGGAATAGGGTGCCAATTTGGACTCAACCCTCCTTCCAGAACCCTTTAAGTAACAGATCCTCACCCTCAGTACCGCCAAGTTCAATGTCCCTGCCAATCACACAGTAACCCACCAAATATTTTCACAGATAATTACTCTTCTTGGTTCTGAACAGATAAGAGAGATCTCAAAAGCCAGTGTTGTCTTACCCCCCCCCGCACATCCCTCAATGAAATGAGCTTCTCAAATGAATGTCGCCCCCCCCCCCCCCAAGGCAGTAAGACTTCATAGCGTTTGTGGGAGATTACTCCCCAGAGGGGGTTGGCTTGGGATGTGATAAATACTGTGAAACACACGTAGACTTTACATGTCGGACCACAGACCATAGCCTCCTGTCATTAGCATTAAGGACCACAGCCTCCTGTCATTAGCATTAAGGACCACAGCCTCCTGTCATTAGCATTAAGGACCACAGCATCCTGTCATTAGCATTAAGGACCACAGCCTCCTGTCATTAGCATTAAGGACCACAGCCTCCTGTCATTAGCATTAAGGACCACAGCCTCCTGTCATTAGCATTAAGGACCACAGCCTCCTGTCATTAGCATTAAGGACCACAGCCTCCTGTCATTAGCATTAAGGACCACAGCATCCTGTCATTAGCATTAATGACCACAGCATCCTGTCATTAGCATTAAGGACCACAGCATCCTGTCATTAGCATTAAGGACCACAGCCTCCTGTCATTAGCATTAAGGACCACAGCCTCCTGTCATTAGCATTAAGAACCACAGCCTCCTGTCATTAGCATTAAGGACCACAGCCTCCTGTCATTAGCATTAAGGACCACAGCCTCCTGTCATTAGCATTAAGGACCACAGCCTCCTGTCATTAGCATTAAGGACCACAGCCTCCTGTCATTAGCATTAAGGACCACAGCCTCCTGTCATTAGTATTAAGGACCACAGCCTCCTGTCATTAGCATTAAGGACCACAGCATCCTGTCATTAGCATTAAGGACCACAGCCTCCTGTCATTAGCATTAAGGACCACAGCCTCCTGTCATTAGTATTAAGGACCACAGCCTCCTGTCATTAGCATTAAGGACCACAGCCTCCTTTCATTAGCATTAAGGACCACAGCCTCCTGTCATTAGTATTAAGGACCACAGCCTCCTGTCATTAGCATTAAGGACCACAGCCTCCTGTCATTAGCATTAAGGACCACAGCCTCCTGTCATTAGCATTAAGGACCACAGCCTCCTGTCATTAGCATTAAGGACCACAGCATCCTGTCATTAGCATTAAGGACCACAGCCTCCTGTCATTAGCATTAAGGACCACAGCATCCTGTCATTAGCATTAAGGACCACAGCCTCCTGTCATTAGCATCAAGGACCACAGCCTCCTGTCATTAGCATTAAGGACCACAGCCTCCTGTCATTAGCATTAAGGACCACATCCTCCTGTCATTAGCATTAAGGACCACAGCCTCCTGTCATTAGCATTAAGGACCACATCCTCCTGTCATTAGCATTAAGGACCACAGCCTCCTGTCATTAGCATTAAGGACCACAGCATCCTGCCATTAGCATTAAGGACCACAGCCTCCTGTCATTAGCATTAAGGACCACAGCCTCCTGTCATTAGCATTAAGGACCACAGCCTCCTGTCATTAGCATTAAGGACCACAGCATCCTGTCATTAGCATTAAGGACCACAGCATCCTGTCATTAGCATTAAGGACCACAGCATCCTGTCATTAGCATTAAGGACCACAGCATCCTGTCATTAGCATTAAGGACCATAGCCTCCTGTCATTAGTATTAAGGACCACAGCCTCCTGTCATTAGCATTAAGGACCACAGCCTCGTGTCATTAGCATCAAGGACCATAGCCTCCTGTCATTAGCATTAAGGACCACAGCATCCTGTCATTAGCATTAAGGACCACAGCCTCCTGCCATTAGCATTAAGGACCACAGCATCCTGTCATTAGCATTAAGGACCACAGCCTCCTGTCATTAGCATTAAGGACCACAGCCTCCTGTCATTAGCATTAAGGACCACAGCCTCCTGTCATTAGCATCAAGGTGTGTAAAACCTCATGTCGGACCACAGACCACAGCCTCCTGTCATTAGTATTAAGGACCACAGCCTCCTGTCATTAGCATCAAGGTGTGTAAAACCTCATGTCGGACCACAGACCACAGCCTCCTGTCATTAGCATCAAGGTGTGTAAAACCTCATGTCGGACCACAGACCACAGCCTCCTGTCATTAGCATTAAGGACCACATCCTCCTGTCATTAGTATTAAGGACC